>NC_061114.1:211674400-211706209 GCF_002878395.1 Capsicum annuum | reverse complement strand
CGAGCAACTTAGGTTGAAATTAACCTTCAAAATTATAATACCAAATTTTGTTTGGTAAGTCTCTAACTTGGTGTAGAGATAGTGAAAGATTATTGTTTTGCTACTCTAAAATGTTCATTTCTTGGGGTTAATTCCTCATTCTTTGTCCTGATCTGTAACTAAACTCGGAATGCATTTACTTCGTAGGTTAGTAATAGTTTATGTTTTGTCCAATAATCTGGTCATCAGATGAGAAAACCCAAGTTTAAATGAACAGCAGATTTGTTCATTATTTGTTTTCTATTGTTGGTCATTAATTAGGTGGTTTTCTCTTACCCTTTTGTCCCTTCTTCTCATAAGAGGTTAAGCACCTGTTTGGTCATAATGTTGCTAGCACTTTTGGAATTTTTTGGGCAAAATTTGTTTGGCCATAGAATTTGTCAAGCTTTGAGAAATCTTTTCGCAAAAAACCCAATGAGAAAGATCTTAGGCAAGTCTGTCAGAATTGATATATAAATTAGCGATGTTGGTGCAAAACATTGAACGAATTCAGTCTTCTTTAACCATTGCTTAGACATATATGAAACTTTGTATCCATACTTATTCAGCGTCTCAACAAATTTGTCCTCAAATTTCTTACCACCTGGCCATTTGACCTGCTGGAACTAATAGTTAATGCATAAGATAACTGAAAGTATTCATAAGGCTATCAGTTTTAAAACTGAGAATAACACATTATGGTACTAACAGATTTTCAGCAAAACATACTCTTGCTTTTACCCCCGAGTATAATTGAAGAGACTTTTGAGTGATATCTTGTCAGTTTTGGGACTTTGGCCTAGCTGGAGCTCTAGGAAATTTGAAAATCCATTAGGAAAATCTGTATCGCGGTTCCTACCTATATAACAGAAGATGTTTGATGGGTTTCAACTCATATATTCTCTCTCAAGGATAGTTTTCTGGGTAGCCTTTTTCGTTGGGGCTAACCTTCCCCTGGAAATAACTTAGATCTCTTTTTGAATTTGTCAACTCCTTATCATTATAAATTTTGTATGCTTTTGAGCTAGCAGCTTCTTTTCTTTTGCAACTTTTGCTTCACCTCGATGTCTTTAATGATATCCCACTTAATTAATCAAAAGAAAAAGAGAGTTACTACACAGAAATGGATTACCATTCATAAATCACCATCTTATATGAATTGTTAGCATCCTCGGAGAGCTATTAGACGTCAGAAAGCTCTTGAATACCTGCATGTTTCTTGTCCGCACACAACATCAACTAAAGAACCTCTATTCTCTTTAGATTCTGACTATTCCTAACCTAAATGAAAACCAGTTAAGTGGACTGGCAATTCAGAATTGAGAAAATCTTCTTTGTCCCACAACTCTTTGCACCATATATATGCCATTTGTTATTCGCTGTATTGTCTGTCTTTATCGTCACTAGCCAGATATGCAAGTTACTGGTGATATAAAGGAAGTAAAATTGATGAATGGTGTTAGAGCGTCTGTGAGATATGGGAAGGATTTGGTCTTTAAACTTCTACAATCATTGTCTTTAAACTTCTACAATCATTCTTGTTTCCCATATGATATAGTTGTTTAAAGCCATTCCCCTAGATAAGAAAGACTTATTTTTGTTTTCAATTTTCCCTTGGGTTATTTTAATCATGGTTACCACAATGCTCCAATTAAGAGATTGGAGTAGTGGGAGGATCGTTTGAATTAGTAAGACAGACAAAGTTGTTAAGGGAACAAAGACCCAACTTTGCTAAAAACGGGCATATGTGATTTGCATTAGAAGTAAAAAATGATCTCTGGAACAGAACCCAACCTTGAAAAATAGCCTTATTATTAGTTTTATCTAGGTGAGTTGCTCTTATACTGGCCTCTTGTTTCTTTGTCTCCGATTAAAGCTTGGGGACATAATTTGAATTTCAAGTATCATTTGGGAAATGTAATCTCGGCTTACTTTTGAGGTATGTTTTGCTATCAATTTTTCCTAAGAATAGTTTTTCACTTAAAATCCTCCTTGCTCTACCCGACAGGACAATATAAAGGCTGACAACAATCACAACAACACCAAGTACCCTGCAAAGAAAAACATTATAGTTTGTGTTGAGCGAAGCTTATAAGAGCTTTACCAACATTACCTTCCCATGTTTAGTTGTTCATGTAGAATGATTGTACTCGATATAGCTAATATAACCATGCTTAATAGATTAAAATATGTGACGAAAATAGGGCTTGTGACTTTCATTATGACTCCTTATATGTAATATGCAAGTCCTGAATAGAATATTCTTTGGATTGTGACATCGAAAGTGAGAAGCTTTTAAATGCTTCTAAATCCCCCCCCCCCCCCCCCCCCCCTAACTTCGCTCATTTTGCAAAATTTGGTTGCTACAGTGGTTAGGGATCAGTGCAATTCTAGTGAACCAACGTGAACTCGACGTGGTGCGTTGGTCATCACGTTGATGCCATTGATGCGGTGCGACACTCGCTGTGTCTGTAATGCACTGATTTCCCGAACCAGAATGCTACACGGTGCTTATGATCCCGAGGGACCATGACTGATATCTATATCGATACACTGCATAACATACTTGTAGAATGCGGAAAACATGAACAGTATGCCATAAGGTTCAACTAAATAGAATATTTGATAAATAATAACGTCCATATAGGGTAACAAATACCCAAAACAACTGGAATCTGGATCTAAAATTTGAACTAAATCTGAAAGCCTCTAAATACTGTCTGAAATAAGGAGTTGAAGGAACATGTCTCCAACTAACTCTGTCTACCAAAATTGAACTAAAATAATGAATGAAATAAAATAATATCGTCCTCAAATGGATGAGGACTCACTGCAACTCTGCGACTGGAATGCTATTGCTAATCTAGAACTCGTGTCTCTGAACCTATGGTGTAACATGTAAGAAAGCACCATAGCGCAAATGCGTCAGTACAACTGGGAGTACTAAGTATATGAGCTATGAGCGAGGTAGGCTAAATGCAAAAGGGTTTACATGCATAAATAATGATAACTAACTGACTGATATAAACGTAAGAGTACAAACATGCATACATAGTAACTAAAATCGTGAATACATGATATCTGGTTCTGTACGCTAATACATGGTTTACTGTTATCTAACATGACTGATACTGAAATTTTGATAACATGGATGACTGTGTCTGACAGTCCTAAATTTGATGGAACTACCTGAGTTTCGTACAGTAACTGTAACTGAATTGACTGTAACTGACAGTCCTGGTATACTGAAATCTGAAGAACTATTTTAGTTATTTTACTGAGACTGGGACTAAAACTGTGGGAGGTAGTTTCTTAACCGACATGCCCCAATAATGCATATAGCTAGGTTGAGGTCCAATCTCTGCCCCGACTGGAAGGGTGTCAATACCGCGCCACTGGTAAGGATAGCTGTGAGTGACCCTTAGCTGGCAGGTACTCGAATGTGAATGGTGGAAACCCTAAACTGACAGGTTAAGCCACCTCATCAACCCTAATATGGCAGGTTAAGATGTCTCAACCTACGCTGGCTACGTAGTTCTGGAACACAAGGATGACTACTAAGAATCAAACCCTAAACTGGAAGGTGAGTTCCCATCCTTGGTTCACTCGGTGCTAACTTCTACTCCCATCTGAAAAGATTGAACATGATTTAACTGGCTATACATGGACTGAGTAACTAACTTTCGTTCATTGACAGAATAGTACTACTATGTGAGAATTCATTGAGATCATGAGATTTTTGAGATTTCCTGAGTCACATGACTGACTGAGTTCTATAGATCATGGCTTGACTGAGATTATCGTGATAACGTGACATGACTCTAGGCACACAACTATATTTTTTGGGTACTAGTGCTCGCAGGACTCGATGGAAGGAAATTGACACACATAACTGACTTGATCATAAAATGAAGTCCACAATTTACCATATTATAAGTAGGGGATTTCACACTAAGCATATTTCTCAACATCTTACATATGGAAGGGAAATTCATACAACATGTGTATACTTGAATAGCTTCAATATCATGCTCAATCCATATCACGACAACGACGCATATCAATCACGTGGAATTCATGTGAAATCATAAAGCATAGAGCATGGAATTGTCATTTAAGGCCTTTTATCAAACACTTTTCATACATTCTTTTAGCTTAGGTGTGTTTTCATGAATTTCCCCATTTTAAACCACATAAAGTTCATGGATTTCAATTAACGAACACATATACTTCATGAAAACACCTTTAGATATCATCTTGAAACTTAAACAACAATCATCAACATGTACATGGTCATATCACAATAAGACAATCACAATATAATATTTAAAACATGGTTCTTGAGCTCTATGTACGAAATGGATCCATAGATGAACACTACGCATACCTTAGATAGAAGATCCTTGATGATTGCTAGAGAAATTTGCTTGAACTAGAATCCCCAACTGAAAACCCTAATGTGTTCTTGAGAGGATTTTGAGAAAAAGAGTATATTTTGGTGAAATAAGGGCTTAATTCCATGTTTATGGAATATATATAGGGGTAAAAAGATGACCCAAATACCCCTTTAGATGCGTCATTTAATTTCTGTGAAAATTACCTGATTTGGGCCCCTAGCGCAATGCGGAGATATCACGTTGCCCCCCGTTTGTAACATGAAAACTCACTGCGATGCGGTGGAATCGCGGTTTGTCTTACGGCGCAACGCGCCACTGACTGAAATGACGCTGTTGAAACTTTAAATCGCCATAACTTTTTCACCGTGTGTCTGTGTTAGGCGAATTTGGTATCGAGGGAAATCTTATTCAATTCTATACAATTTGGAGGGTATAAATCTACCAAAATACCACCTATAAACCAAGTTATTCTCGTTCAAAGATTACCTATGTGAAATCACACACGAAAAGTTGGTGGATTCAAAAGTTCTTAGCTTGGCTTACTCTAAGTGACTCTTATTAACATCCTTAACAGATCATAATCTCTATTATCACTAGGATACTCATCCTAATTTATGTACTCCAATATGAATCATAGGATAGGAGGTTTCATGTGTAGGAACAATGGTTCATTTTCTAGCTTAGAAATATACGGGGTATTACAATATCTCCCCCTTGAAAACATTCATCCTCGAATAAGACTGATTGAAACGGGGATAGACGCTAAACTTGAGTACGTACAAGACATACATTACTGGAACATGATCTCATGATGGACATGACTAATAAGCTAAAGATATAATGCTGGACATGTATATCTGATACATGAGTAACTGATTCATGAATGCATAACTGAGATTTCTGATAACTGAGTTCTCCCAATGAGAATGCATATTTGATGCATGATTATACACTAGATTGCTACATGAATGAATGACTGAATATGCAATGGTACTTGATACCAGATTTGTGATGAAACGTGAGCATGAACTGAATACCAAGTTGTATAGAATACTGAATGGGAAACTGAATAAGCTTTAGAAGAACTGTTACCTTGAGCTTGATCTGTATTGGTGGAGAAGAGGTGAGGATACTTGGTACTCATGTCTGCTTTTGCTGCCCAAGTAGCTTCCTCAACGGATTGATTTTTCCAAATAACTTTGACTAGAAGGACTTCTTTGTTCCTCAGTCTACGAGTCTGATAGTCTAGAATTTTGACTAGAATTTCCTCATAGGAGAGACTTTTCTGACTATCAATGCTCTGAATAGGGACTACGACTGATGGATTACCTATACACTTCTTGAGCAAAGACACATGAAAGACTGGATGAACTGAGCTAGATTTGAAGGCAATTCGAGCTCATAAGCTACCTTGCCTAAGCAACTGAGAATCTTGAAGGGATCAACATATCGGGGACTGAGCTTTCCCTTCTTGCTGAACCGCTTCACTCCCTTCATGGAAAATATCTTTAGATAGATATAGTCATCGACCTCAAACTTGAGATCCTTTCTATGAACGTTAGTATATGACTTCTGTCAGCTCTGAGCAGCCCGGAGTGTTTCTCTGATTAACTGGACTTTATCTAAGGCGTCGAATACTAAGTCAGGCCCTATGACTGAGGCCTCACTAACTTCGAACCACCCGATTGGATATCTATACCTCCTACCATAGAAAACTTCGAACGGAGCTATTTTAATACTGGAATGATAGCTATTGTTTTATGCAAACTCAATCAAAGGCAAGTGGTAATCCCAACTTCCCTTGAAATCAATTGCACACACCCTTAGCATATCTTCAAGAGTTTGAATGGTTCTTTCTGCTTGACCATCTGTCTGAGGATGAAAAGTTGTACTGAGATGAACTTGGGTACCAAGAACCTTTTGGAATGCTTTTTGGAATGCTTTCCATAAGTGAGAGGTGAACTAGGTACCTCTGGATGAGATGATAGATAATGGAACACCGTGTAATCTGACCAACTCCCTGATATAGAGTTTGGCATAATTCTTGGTTGAATAAGAGGTATGGACTGGAAGGAAATGGTTTGACTTGGTCATTCTATCTACAATAACCCAAACTAAATCATGCTGATGACGAGTTCGAGGCAAATCCATCACAAAGTCCATGTTACTTCTTCCCACTTTCAAGTAGGAATGGTGAATTCTTGTATGGAACTACTAGGTTTCTGATGCTCTATCTTCTTACCACAAAGTCCATATTCATCTCTTCCCACTTCCAAGTGGGGATCCTGATGCTCGACCTTAACCTGTTGACAAGTTTCACACTTAGCTACAAATTCTGCTATATATCTCTTCATGCCACTCAACCAATAAATTTTCTGCAAATCGCGGTACATCTTGGTAGCACCGGGATGAATATAATAACGCGCCCCATGCACTTTCGCTATAATCCGCTGCCTCAAATCATTAACACATGACACGCACAATCTACTCTGGTATCTTAACAAGGGGGAGAAAACCTTTACCTTTTGGTCTTTAACCGACTCTTTCAGTTTGACCAAACTAGAATCCTTGTCCTGCTTCTCTTTCATTTCCGAAAGCAAAGAAGATTTAGAATTACTCTGAACCCAAACATTCCCTTCAGCCAAATCAACCAATCTAACACCCAATCTAGCCAAACGATGAAATTCCCCAACTAACTCCTCCTTATCATTCTCTACATGAGCAACACTGCCCATAGACATTCTACTAAGGGCATCTGCCACTACATTGGCCTTACCCAGATGATACAACACACTCATATCATAATCTTTCAACAACTCCAACCATCTCCTCTGATGAAGATTCAACTCCCTCTGGGTACACACATACTAAAAGCTTTTGTGATCCCTGAACACATCAACATGTACCCCATCAAGATAATGTCTCCAGATTTTCAAAGAAAACACAACAAAAGCTAACGCAAGATCATGGGTTGGGCAATTCTTTTCGTGAATCTTAAGATATCTAGGGGAATAGGCTATGACCTTACCTCTCTACATTAACACACAACCCAAACCAACTCTAGAGGCAGCATAATAAATAATGAATCCATCTGTACCATCTGGTAGTGCTAAGACTGGGCTGAAGTGAGTCGAGTCTTCAACTCCTAAAAACTCTTCTCGTAGGAATCTGACCACTGGAACTTAACTTTTTTTGGGTCAATCTAGGCATAGGAGATGAAATCGATGAGAAAACCTCAACAAAACATCTGTAATAGCCAGCTAGACCCAAGAAACTCCTAATGTCTGACGGAGAGATTAGTCTAGGCCAATTTACTACGGCTTCTGTCTTTTGAGGATCAACTCTAATGCCCTTGCTAGAAACAATATGACCAAGGAAAGCTATGGACCTTAGTCAAAATTCACACTTGCTGAATTTGGCAAACACCTGGTGATCTCTAAGAGTCTGTAACACAATTCTAAGATGGTCTGCATGATTATCCTCACTACGAGAGTAGACAAGAATATCATCGATAAAGACTATGACAAACATGTCCAAATACTATTTGAACACTCTGTTCATCAAGTCCATAAAGACCGTTGGGGCATTGGTTAGCCCGAAGGACATGACTAGAAACTCAAAATAATCGTAACGGGTTCTAAAAGCTATCTTTAGAATATCACATTCCCTTACTTCAAGCTGATGATAGCCGGATCTAAGGTCTGTCTTTGAGAAATAACTTGCACCTTGGAGTTGATCAAATAAGTCATCATTTTAGGAAGAGGATACTTGTTTTTTACTGTGACTTTATTCAATTGATGATAGTCAATGTACATACGCAAAAAACCATCTTTATTTTACACAAATAAGACAGGAGCACCCCATGGAGAAACGCTAGGCCTTATGAAACTTTTATCTAAAAGATCTTTGAGTTTCTCTTTCAACTCTTTAAGCTTGGCAGGAGCCATACGATAAAGAGGGATAGAAATGGGCTGAGTATTCGAAAGAAGGTCAATACTGAATTCTATTTCCCTATCGGGAGGTACCTCTGGTAAATCTTTGGGAAAGACATTAGGAGACTCATTAACTACACTGATGGACTGAATTGTTGGAGTCTCAGACTTAGTGTCTTTGACTCAAACTAGATGATAGATACACCCTTTGGAAATTAACTTTTTGGCTTTGAGATGAGATATGAAATGACTCTTGGGATTCACTAAATTAGCTGACCACTCAAAGACTAGCTCATCTGGAAACTGAAACTTCACCACTTGAGTGCGACAATCTATAAATGCATAATAAGAATGGAGCCAATCCATGCCAAGAATAAGATTAAAGTCAACTATATCTAACTCTGTTAGGTCTACTAACATGACTTTATGAAGGACATTGATAGGACTCTTTATATAAATCTGTTTGGCAACAACTGACTTACCTACTAGGGTAGAAACCAAGAAGGGCTCAGGAATCTTTTCAGAACTTATTTCAAAATTAACTACAGCTAATGGGGTCACATAAGAGAAACTCAACCCAGGGTCTAACAATACATAAACATCAAGGTGAAAGACATGAAGCATACCAGTAACAACATCTGGTGAATCCTCGTGCTCTTAATGGGATGGCAAAGCATAAAATCTATATTGGCGCTGACCACCACCAGTACTGGATGATGCACCCTGTGGAAGAGCTGGACGACCTAGAGAAGATGGTACACTAGTAGCCTGAGTCTGGGGACAAACATCCTTATTTCTATGTCTAACATGTGGGCAATCTTTGATTTTGTGACCCGGCTAGCCATAATCATAACAACCTTTTCAACCCTAAAAACACTCACCCAGATGGGTCTTACAACACTTAGCACATGGTGGATCATTGGGCTTCCCACTCACACGATTTTGGGATCTGGACATAGAAGACTTACCCCATTGCTCCTGCCTACCTTTGGTATAGATGAATGAATCTAAAATTGCGAATGATTCCCCCCATGAGACCTAGTCTGGCCATACTCAAATTGCCCTATTCTAGGCTTCTTGTTTCCTCTCTCTCTTTCCTTTAACTTCTCTGCCTCATCCTACTGAGTATGCTTCATCAATCTAGCAAGATCCATGTCCCCAATGAGCATAGCAGTCCTACACTCCTTAACTACTGATCCATACACACCAGTAATAAACTTACTCATACTTTCCCTAGGATTAGCCATGGTATCAGGGGCATACTTAGGCAACTGATTAAACTTAAGGTAGTACTTCTTCACTGTCATCAAGCCCTGCCTCAAATTCATAAAATCCTCTACCTTAGCCTCCCTCATCTCACATGGGAAGAACCTATCTAGAAAAGCATCTTGAAATACCTGCCAACTCATAGGAGTTGCATTCTCACCTCTACCATTCCCCCACATAACTACCCAATCATAAGCTACATCCTTCAATCTATAGAATGCTAATTTTACACTTTTCTCTTTAGAATCATGCATAATCTGGGTGATCTTTTTCACCTCATCTAAGTAAAGATGTGGGTCCTCACCTGCTTTTGACCCAAAGAACTCTGGCGGATTCATTCTCATAAACTCTCTGATTCTAGCTGCTGCTAAGTCACCATTCTACTAAAGTGGAACTGCAGCCTGATGGTTACCCTGAGCATTAGCAGTCACAGCTTGGGCCAAATCCTGAAAGGCAGCCCTATACTCAGCATGGGATACATTCTCATTCAAAGGATCTGCGGGTTGGTTACTATTTCTGTGGGCATTAGCTCAACAAGGAGTCATTTTCAACTGTCGCGTATGAGCATGAGTTAAAAGCAGATAGAGATACAATAAACATGATAGATCATGAAATAAAGAGATGATTTCCTAAGAATGTTCCATAGCCTCTTGCTCATAAAAGTGACTCGCTTCACACTCATGATCATGACTCTACGTAACGCGGCTTGTCTGACTCCCTAGGACTCTTAAAAACCTTAGGCTCTGATACCAAGTTTGTAACACCCCAAAATCTGATTTCCTGGGATGCCGCACGGTGCTTCGAACTACAAGTAGTCCAGCTAACCCTGGCTGCCTTCTACTAAATTTGAATCTCAAAATAGCGGAATATGAATGTAAAACCATAATAAATGAGGAAAACTATCTGAATTATCTGAGTATATCTAAAAATTCTAACCTCATCCATCTGATAAAGCAAATACTGAAAATCAAAATACTGCAACTAAAATCTAAAATAGAATCAAGTAGTCCAACAAGCCTCTACTGACTGAAACTAGAGAGCCAATGGGACAAACCCCCAGCTGACCCGAACTGTTTGAAAAGATTTACTAAATCATCTACTAATAAGCTGAAAGTATGAATAACTAAGTCCTCGAACTATAAGGGCTCACTAACTATAGGGGTGTAGATGTAGATGCTCAAAATCACTAGTGCTGCTAACATTGAGCACCTGAACCTATATTATGAGATAATGTAGCACACAAAAGTATATGTGGATCAGTACTTTGAGAATGTACTGAGCATATAAGGGTGAATGCAATAAGTAAATAATATCATCACAATTTATAAAATCATGCATGGTAAATGTAAATGACTCACATAGTCTTGAGTAATCTGAAAACTGAGGATCATAAATCATGCATAATAAAGCATATAATATAAATCTTGTGAGCCATTACATTCAGTTCCAAAATCTGTTCTTTCTAAAAGCTACTACATTATCTTGTCAACTGTAAGAGAAATACTTCATCTCAAGATTTTACGAATCTTAAAAAAAACTACAACTTCCAAAACATATTCTTTTATCTTAAGGCTTTAAACCAATAGACTATTTTAAGAGTAGGGGAATTATTTTGGGAGGATCTTCTAACCAACATAAACCATGTGAGCATTCATAGAGTCCAACGTCTTACCCACATTGAGGAGAACTGTTCTACCCTTCCATCGAAATAGAACCTTTATCTTAAGTGATCACAATCTTAGTCATCCACGTAAAAGTGGGAATAATCTTAATTCTATGGTGGCACGTAGTTCTAGGGCATGAAACCTTGGTAACATATCCATCTCGGTGCTAAATACTACTCCTATTCTTATGCTCAGGATCTTAGGAAAACCACTTCAAAATAGCACAAGGGTTTACAAGAAAATCAATTATGCTCTTTCTTTTCTTTAAATCTCAAGTCATATGGACAATGTGGATTCTTTATTTTAGCTTAGGACCAAAAGGTCAAATCTTTATAAAAAAACTGAGAATAATCTTATCATAGCTCATAGCACAAACAATCTTGGAATAGCAATCTTTAATTAGGGCTTGATGACACATGCTTCAAACTCACATTAAAACATCATAATATTCATACTTGGTAATGTAAACATTTATAAATCAACTTAAAATCTAGAAATTTTTGCAATACACATGAAAATATGAACATAGACATGCAATTTAGCTTCTATAAACCCCTTGAAATCCCATAATCTTATAAATATCAATAGTGGATATAAACCCTAACTTCAATTTCATGGAAAATCACATAAAATTTAGTAAATTTGTAATTAAAATAAGTTTTGGGCACAAAGATGAAAGGATTATCCTTGTTGAAGAACCCCACATACCTTAATCTATGATCTTAGATGAAAAGCTTGAATCTTGGACTCCTATTGTGTATTTGGAGATGATTTATTAGAGTTCTTGAATTGGGAATCTTTAATCTTAAACTATGAATCCTTGGTCTTGAAATATTTTGGAAAATTAATGGAAAAATTAAATTTCTTTGAGAGAAAGTTTGAGTTTTAGGGTTTTCTTTTGAGAGTGAATATATGAAAAGTGAATATGATGAGCTTTGCATGAGTTAATTCTCTGTTATTCACGACTTGGGGCTTGGAAAAGACCAAAGAGCCCTTTTAAAATTTTTACTCGGATTGAAAAAAAATCTCGATTTATGCCTCTGGCGCAATGTGCCAACATTGCGGTGGCCTACTCAAAACTGCCAATTGGGGCCTAGAAAATCACTGTGATGCGAAGCTATCGCGGTAAGCCTTTGGAATGCCATTTTGGCCACTTTCGCGATGCACCATTATCGCGGTGGCTTATTGAAATTTCCAAATATGAAATGGGACTCCTCCACGACGCGCCATGATCGGGAGCTTCACTAGAAAGTGACAATTGTGAGATGGGATATCATCGCGATGCGATGGAATCTTGGAGTCTCACTGGAATTTGACAATTTTGATTTTACACTTCTCCGGCGACGTGCTATAGGCCTAAATCACAGTGTTTTATGACTGAAACTTAAAATCGTCATAACTTCTTACTCGGTTCTCTGATTAAGGTGAATCTTATATCGTTGGAAAGCTAATTCAATTTTCTAAGCATTGGTGGGTCTAAAACTGGAAAATTACACATGTATGGAAAATTATTCTTTCTTGAAGCTAATGCTTGACATTCTATATGTCAAATTGAGTTAAGAAAAGTATGAGGTAATACAGAAGGTTAACTCATAGCCATTGTTAGTATCTCTTTGCAAGGTGCTAAAACCCTTCCAATTGGGGTCACAAGTTGGACCCTAACTCAGTTCATAATCGGGGTATGTCGATTAGATGAACACTCCCATAGTTTCAGTTTCAGTTTCGGACTCAGTGTAAAACCTCAGTTCAGTTTTAGAATCAGGACTGTCAGACACAGTCACCCAGCTCAGCACGAAACTCAGTTTAGTTCCACGGAATCATGACTGTCAGCAATAGTCATTCAGTTAATAGTAATACAGTATCAGTAAACTCTGATATCAGTCATTTAATTTTCAGAACTCATTATTCAGTATTAAATGTGATCTCAGTTACAGTATAGTATACATAGTTATGTGTATAGCATTGCATAATAAGTATTTACAACAGTTTCAGATATACATGTACTCTCATTCAGTTATATTAATATTATTCACCCAGTTATTATTCATCCATATGATCCCATGCATTCAGCCTTACCTCACCTAGCATACCAATATATTCAAAGTACTGATGCATACCTTTCTTTTGCACTATGATGTCTTATATTATAGGTTCAGATGCACGGGCTCTTGACTGTACCTAGTAGCTCAGATTATAAACTGCAGATTTAGTGGTGAGTCCTCATAGTTTGAGGAAATATTATTTTTCAGTTATCAGTACTTCAGTAGTCGAAGTTAGTTGGGGGCTTATCCCATCAACTCCATATTCAGACAGTTTAGTTAGAGGCTCTTCAAACTAGATTATTTCAGACAGTTGTTCAGTTTTCAGTGTTTATTTATCAATATTCAGTGTTTGATTTCAATTATGAACTTTATGGAAGATTTAGCCTAATTTTTGCATTATTACAGAGTTATTATTATTTAGTGATTGCAGCATTATTATTATTCAGTGATTATAACGGGTACCATTCATAAGTTAGCTTATGGTCCTTCGGGATTATGAGCACCATGTGACGGCCGGGGTGCAGACTCAGGGCGTTATAGAAGGCCTCTAAGACATGCCATATATGATAGACTAACATTCACACACACATATATATATAGGAATTATAAGAATAGTGCAATCCTTAAAGAAAAATTACAATGAAATATGGTAGTAATATTTAAAACATTTAAAATAATTCTTGCTTTGTTTTCTGAATTCAAATTGTATGCAAAATCATGAAATATATTGCTTATACTCATAAGTAGAGTAACCAACTTTGTAGCATCATCATCAACATAATATTTTTTCCTTCGAAATCTACCCCTTTTAAATAATATATTTATGACTCCTCAAATTCTTATGATAAAAATAAAATTGGTGATTTAATTTGAGACGTCGATGGTAATTGATTCGTTGATAGAAGTAATGTGCACTGTCATGTAATGATTGAATTTGACTCTTTATGCAGGTTCTCAAATAGCTCATAACGATAAACTTTAGCCTATTAAAATAGAAATTGACTCCGTAGAGGTGATTTTTTTATTTCAACAATCTGCTTTTTCTTTTGTTAAATAGTATGGCTTCTTATAGGTTAATGTTGAGGAGTTTGAGGAATCCAGCAGTGCTATAAAATTTTAAAGCAAGTGGAGTAGCAAATGATCTATCCAAATTAGGTTCTCAACTAACAAGGATCAGTTCTAATCACTTTTTGTTATCTCCACCCAATGATGTGGAAGCACAATTGAAACAAGATCGTAATGGAGTCTTATCTAGTAGACTAATTTCCTAATCATCATGTAATAAGTTATAGTTCACTTAGAGAAAAAATTTATAATGTAGTACTACTAGTAGTAATAACTCTATTTGATCAGGCTCTTTCATTAGCTTAAACTCTAGCAACAGTTCTATTTTGTTATTGCATGGTACCAACTTGATAACTTCTGTCATCCCTTGTAATTCTCATTAGAAATATATGTATAATATCTCTGTTTTTACTCCAAAAAATGATGAAATTCCTATAAAAAAAACTAAACAAATTGCTCATAATGTAAACTTTTTAACTAATACTTAATCAATTTTAGACCTTTTATGTGTAGTATCTCTGCTTGACCAGGCACTTTCATGAGCTTAAAATCTATCAACAGTTCTATTTTGTTATTGCATGGTACTAACAAAATTACTTCTTCCATCCGTGGTAATTCTCATTAGCAATATACATAATATATCCGTTTTACTCCAAAAAATGATGAAACTCCTATAAAGAATTGAACAAATTGCTTAAAATATTGACTTTTTAACTAATGCTTAACAAAAAACAACTCAAATTTTCGGTTATCATGACTCAAACTAATCAAGAGTCTTGTATATTGACAGTCAATAAGATTCAAAAAAAATTATAAAATGTTAGAAAAATACTGTAGATTTTACTTGCTCAAACTGACCTAATAACAAGCATCATCAGCAAGTCGGGAACTAACATATATGAAAAAACACGTGTACTAACAAACTCATAATATTTATTTGAAGATGATATTGATGACATTTATGTTGATGATTAAAGATTTAATAAATGTATTTATATTTTTAATTTATAATGATGTTATCAACGTAGAAAATTTCAATTTGATTTTAAGTTTATTAGTATGTACTGTTTTAACATAATGAAATTGCTAAACATGTACTAAATAAAAATAAAATTTAATATTGTCATAGAAAACTAGTAACAATTATAGCAAATAAAATTATAACATTATGTAACATTAAAAAAAAGGCTAATCAATGATGTAACATCTTCAAAATAAAAACAAGAACAAAATAAAAAATAAGTCTCAAACTATTAATAATCTTCTCCTTATCGTTCACTTTTTCTTTCAAAACATCTCCCATGTATAGAATCCACTAATAAGGACCTAGATAAACTTCTATGTTCTCAAACTTCATTAAAATTGTAGAGTGAAGTTGTTGTATCTCTTTCAATCAAGGCCCTTCTATTTATCAGAAAATTATCTTTCCACACGAAAGTCGCATTTATTATTTGTCTAAAAAATTAATAAATAAATTTAAAATATGTAAAATTAACATCAGTATCTAGTTTTTAGCTCTATTAAAGTAACACAAAATCTTCCTTTTTGAGACTAAGCATCTCTAAAATAGATGATTCAAATTTTCAGCAGTACTTAATCTCTTAAGCCTACAACGATCTCCGTATTAACAAGAATTAGATTGTATAGAAACATCTATGCTCCAGATATCTGATACATGACTAATCTTTTGAAAGTATAGAGTAGTTATATATGCAAAATTTTTAATAAGCAACATCGATTTTATATAAGAAAATATATAAATTTTAATATCGCAATTGCCAATACGATATATCCTTGGTTCATTATTATAATCTATATTTAAGTCAATACTACTTAACCACATTATTATAGAAATAATGTGGATTGTCATGTAATGGTTGAATTGGAAGCTCTTTATGAGGGTTCGTAAATAGCCCAAAACCATAAACTTGGGCCTATCGAAATAGAAACTGACTCTATAGAGGAAATTTATTTATTTTAATACCCGTTTAATATTTTCTTACATTAAACATTATGACTTTTTGCAGATTAATCTTGAGGATCTTGGGGAATCCAGCAATGCTACATAATTTTAGAGAAGTAAGTGGAATTAGAGGATGGATTAATTTTAGAGAAGCAAGTGGAATTAGCTTCTCAACTAACAAGGATCAGTTCAAATCACTTTTTGTTATTTCAACCTAATGATGTGGAAGCACAATTGAATTAAGATCGTGATGAAATCTTATCTAGTAGGCTAATTTTCAGCTGATCATGTAATAAGTTATAATTTTGTAATGCAGTACTACTAGTGGTAATAATTCTGTCTGATCGGGCTTTTTTATGAGCTTAAACTCTGTTTTGTTATTGGATGGTACCAACATAATTACTTCTGGCATCCTTTGTAATTATAGCAAATAAAATGATAATATTACATAACATTCAAAAGAGGCTAATCAATGATTTAACATTTTAAAAATAAAAATAAGAACAAGAGAAAAAAATAAGTTTCAAACTATTAATATTTTCATCCTTATCATTCGCTTTTTCTTTCAAAACATCACATGTATAGCATCCCTCATTAAGGACCTAGATAAATTTCCATCTTCTCAATTGTAATTAAAATTGTTGAGTAAGCAGTTGTATCTATTTCAGTCAAGGTCCTTTTATTTGTCAGAAAATTATCTTTCAAATGAAAATTACATTTATTATTTGTCTAAAAAATTAACAAATAACAATCATGATAATAATATTTAAAACATTTAAAATTATTCATTCTTCGTTTTTTGAATCCGAATTGATGCAAAATCATGAAATATATTGCTCATACTTGTAAGTCGAGTAACCAGCTTAGTAGCACCATCATCGACATTAAATATTGTTCTTAGAAACCCGCCTCTTTTGAATTAAATATTGATGAATCCTTCCTTTTTTAAATTAAATATTGATGGTTCCTTCTCAAATTCTTATGATAAAAATAAATTTGGTGGTGTAATTCGAGAAGCCTATTGTAATTGAATTGTTGATTTTTATAATCAAAGTAATGTACACTACCATGTTATGGTTGAACTAGAGGCTCTTTATGAAGGTTCTCAAATAGCCTATAACTATAAACTTTGGCCTATCAAAATAAAAATTGACTCCGTAAAGGCAATTTCTTTATTTCAACAACACATTTTTTCTTACGTTAAATACTATGACTTCTTGTAGGTTAATGTTTTGGAGCTTGAAAAGGCTAGCAGTGCTACATAATTTTTGAGAAGCAAGTGGAGTAATGAATGATCTATCCAGACTAGGTTCTCAACTAACAAGGATCGGTTCTAATTATTTTTTGTTATCTCCGCCCGATGATGGGGAAGAACAATGAAAACAAGATCGTGATATACTTTTATCTAGTAGACTAATTGTAAGACCCCACAAAATTTTTAGTTTAATTCAGTCCTTTAAGCTTGTTATGGGGGTCCCAGACTTGGAAAATTCTAGCTAAGTTTCCAGACTTAGTTTGTTTTTAGCCTTCAAAAGTTGGCAATCTCATTTCGCAACCTTAAAGTCCTTTAAATGCCTATATCTTAATTAATTCATGATCAAGAAGGTCAATAGATGTTTTTGAAAAAGTTTTGGATTTTTTAAATCTCATTTAGACTATGTTCGATTGATCAAAATAGTGAGTCGATGCGATGTTGGTATGTCTCGTTGTCCATCGCATTGACAGGTGAAATTTTTCTCAGCTCAAGGCAGTTTCTAGTGAACCGACGTGATGTCGGTGCGTCGCGTCGTTTATCGTGTTGGTGCCCTCGACGCGCCGCGTCGGCTGTAGCGTCGCTGAGCAAGTTTTTTTGTCTTTTAAATCCGCATCCTTAAGGGTAATTAGGTCTTTTTTCCCTGACCTTCAGCCCTTATAACATGAAATTTAACCCTCTTTTGGATAATTATATTCATTATTTCACAATTTCTCAAGAACAAAAAAATTCTAGGTGACTAATTTCAAATCAAGAACTCATGATTTCTCCATTAATCTTCAAGAAATTATCAACCAAGGTATGTAAAATATTCATCCAAGGGTTCCTTCCACCCTTGGAGTTCAAGAATCTTCTTTCAAAAATTTGAATTATGATTTCCATGTTGTGGGATGAATTAAATCCATGTTGATGTGTTGTATGATTTCCAAGTTCGAATCTTTAACGTGTTTTATGAAATTATGTTAGCATGTGGGTTGAAATCTATGAATTTTGTTGATTAATGTAATAATGATGTATTGGTTTAATGTTCATGCCTAACCGTAAAGTTATGCATCCTATGTGTTAGTCAAAATGCCTAAATGAGTAAAATTGTGCATTATGACTCAATTATGACCTAAATGGTGAGTCCATGCTATACTCTCATGTTTAAAATGATTCTCATACTAAAGCTATGCCTTGTAGTTGTTTGATGGAATGCTCATGAGATTAGAATTGTGAAATTATGATATATTAGAATGCATTCCTATTCATGTACAAGATTATGATCATCAAGTGCTTCATGAAATCCCTTAATGACTATATTATAAATTGTTGACTGTGGTCATGTGTTCAAGAAGTGCCATGTCCTATTAATTTTCATGCTATCAAGTCCTGAGGGTATTTAATATCCAACAATTTAGCTGTGTGGCTAGAACCAGTGTCAGCTTTCAAGATACTCCCAGTCAAGCCATGATCAGTAGAATTCAATCAGTTATAGAACTCAAAAAAACTTAGTAAATTCAGTATCAGTTCAGTCCTATTCAGTATTCAGTTAAAACCTCAGTAAACTCAGTCAGTTATCAAAATTCAGTAGTGTTCTGTCAGTCAATGAAACTCAGTGAACTCAGCCCAGTTCAGCTCAGTATAATCAGTAGTAGGACTCAGCATCGAGTAAACCCAAGGATGAAAACTCACCTGCCAGTAAAGGGTGTGATTCTTAGAAGTCATCCTTGTATTTCAGAACTACGTAGCCAGTGTAGGTTGAGACATAAAACCTGCTAGTTGAGGGTTGATGAGGTGGCTTAACCTGATAGATGAGGGTCCCACCATTCTTGTTAGAGTACCTGCCAGATGAGGGCCACTCACAACTTGTCCTTACCAGTAGCGCGGTACTGACACCCTTCTAATTCGGGTTACAAGTTGGACTCTAACTCAGCTATATTATCTTACTTAGGGCATGTCAGTTGGATGAATACTTCCCACAGTCTCAGTATCAGTCTTCAGGATGGAACTCAGATAGTTCTATAGAATTAGGACTGTTAGATATAGTCACTCAGTTAGTTCCATCAAAATTAGGACTATCAGACACAGTCACTCAGTTAATAGTATGTCAGTTAGTAGAAATCCATGTTATCAGTATTCAGATTCAGTATTCTGTGTTATCACAATCTCATTTACAGGTCACTATTCATGCATGTACTTTCATTCAGTTTTACTTATGTTATTCAGTTGGTATTGTTCATGCATATAAACCCATGCATTCATCCTACCCCACTTTTGTAATACTCCAAACTTTTTTTAAGTCAAATCTAGTCTCCAGAAGAGTTAGTGATGAATTCCTAAATGATTAATATTTAAATCAGATAGAATTTCCCCAATTTAGACTTTTTTATCATGTTGGAAATTGAATTAGCTTTCCAATGATACCAATTTCGTCCAAATCTGGTATCTAAGTAAAAAGTTAAGAACGTTTTACAGAGAACTGTTGGAACTTCCCAGAAGCGACGGTCAGGCCGACGGACCGTCGCCCAAGCCATCGCGACTAAGGCAGTGAACCCGACTTCTGGTCAAGTGTGACGGCCAGGACCGATGGACCGTCGCCCAAACTATGGTAGACGAGGCAGAAAGTTTTGGCCAAGTACGACGGGATGGACCAACAGATCGTCTCCCAAACCATCGCCACTTCTGATCGACGATTTAAAGCCATTTTTAAAGGGGAATTTGGGTATTTTTCCACCCGTTTTAACCCTTAATTATACCATACCAGAGCTCATAACTTCTTTATTCATCCACAACACCAAATTAGGGTTTGTCTCAAAGATCAATCCCCAAGAATAAGAAACCCTAGGTGTCTAATCTCAAGGAAAGAATTCAAGCTTTCTTCCACTAATCTTCAAGAAATCATCCACTCAGGTATGTTAAGTGTTGATTCATGGTTCCTTTCACCCATGAAGCTCAAGAAACCCTATTTTAAATATAAACTTTGGATTCCATGGTATGAATTGAATTATATCCATTTTTATGTTGTTGTTTGATTTCCAAGTTGAAGTCTTAAATGACTATCATGAAAATATGTTAGTATGTGGTTAAAATTCTTGCATTGTAAGTGTAAAATATTTCCATGAACAATTATTTCAATATTGATGCCTAAGCCTAAGGATATGTATGCAAGGTGTTTGATAAAATGCCTAAGAGAATAGGAATTTTTCCTTATGACTCATTTGTGACAAAAATTGATGAATCCATGTTTCTCCCTTATGTTTGATATGACTCTCACATTATTGTTATGCTTTGTAATGGATTGACGTAATGCTCATGAGATTAGGATTTTGAAATTATGATATGTTGACATGCATTCCTATTCATGTGTAAGCTTATAACATATGAAAATCATCAATGATTGTACTATGAATTGTTGACTATGGTCATGTGTCAAGAAGTGTTATGTCTTGTTAGTTTTATGCTATCGAGTCTTGGGGGTACTTGTACCCGATAATTTAGTTGTGTGCCTAGAGCCAGTGTCAGTTTTCAAGATACTCTCAGTCAATCCATGTTTAGTAGAATTCAATTAGTCTCATGACTCAGGAAAACTCAGTAATCTCAATCAGTTATCAGTAATATTTCATCAGTCAACGAAACTCAATGAACTTAGTCCAGTCAGTTTAGTATAATTAATTCAGTGTCTAATCAGATGGGCGTAGGATTCCACACCGAGTGAGCCCAAGGATGGGAACTCACCTACGAGTAGAGGGTGTGATTCTTAAAAGCAATCCTTGCGCTCCAGAACTACATAGCCAACATAGGTTGAGACATCAAACCTGCTAGATGAGGGTAGATGAGGTGGCTTAACCTGTTAAATGAGGGTCCCACTATTTTCCTTGGAGTACCTATTAAATGAGGGATTACTCACAACTTGTCCTTACTAGTGGCGCGGTATTGACACCCTTCCAATTGGGGTTACAGATTGGACCCCAACTCAATTATATTATATTATTTGGGGCATGTCGGTCAGATGACTACTTTCCATAGTTACAGTCTCAATCTTAGTTTCAGTAATAGAACTCAGATAGTTCTACAGAATTCAGTACTGTCAGATACAGTCACCGAACTCAGTATAAAACTCAACTAGTTCCAAAAGAAATAGGGCTGTCAGACACAATCATTTATATAATAGTATATCAGTTATATGAAAATCCATGTTATCAGTATTTAGACTCAGTAATCAGTGTTGTCACAATCTCATTTTACAATTATGTATTCATGCATATATTCCCACATTTATATTACTCAGTCAGTTAGTATTGTTCATGCATATGAACCCTTGTATTCTGCCTACCCACTTGCATACCAGTACATTCAATCATACTGATGCATATTTTTATTTTGTGCTATGGTGTTTTATACCATAGGCTCAAAAGCACGAGCTCCAGAGTATCTGTAGTATTTTAGTTTCAGTAGTTAGACTAGCAATGAGTCCTCATCATTTGAGGATTTTATTATTTGGTTATTTCATTCTTTCAGTACTTAGTTTATTTCAGTAGTTGGAGTTAGTTGGGGACATGTCCTTTCAACTCCTTATTCAGTCAGTTTTAGAGGTTTTCAGGCTATGGCATGTTTAGACAGTTATTTCAGTTTTGTTTTGGTATTGATATACCATATTTTCAGATGTTATGTTTTATCAGATATTTGAAACTTATGGCCTTTCAGCCTTTTTCTGCATTTATACAGTATTTTATGCAGTGCCCAGTTATAGATATAAGTCATGGGTTAGCTTGTGGTCCTTTGGGGTCATAAGCACCGTGTAGTATTCTAGGTACCATATTTGGGGTGTAAAAACTTGGTATCAGAGCCTAAGGTTCAATAGTGTCCTAGGAAGTCTGAAAGCCACATCTAGTAGAGTCTTGTGTATGGGTGTGTTGCACGCCATATTTATGTATAGGAGACTATAAGATATTTTAGGAACAGTTTTCCTTCTTTTAGTATTCAAGTCGTGGCTATGAGCATGAGCTCAAATTTAACTCTCAGACTAATTTGTTTCTCCCTTTCTTCAATAGAACATGCCTTCTAAGATAAGAAATAGAAATCAGTCAGCCCCTCAGCCCGTCCAAGAAGACCCCTTGGATGAATATGTTTCTCATGCAGAGTTTAAAGCTGCATCCACTACTCTTGCTAACTCAATTGTTTCTCAAAATGAATGTCCAGTTGTTGTTCCAGCCAACCCAGTGGACAATACTGCTGCAGCCAGGATTTGGGACTTCACCTGAATGAATCCTTCATCCTTTTTCGAGTCTAAGTCAGACGAGGACCCTCAAGAATTCCTTAATCAGGTTCAGAAGGTTATAGATATCATGGGGGTATCAGCCGTTGAGAGTGCTGAGCTAGCTACATATCAGTTGCAGGATGTGGCTTACACATAGTTCAAACAGTAGAAAGCAGAGAGGGCTGGTGACGCAGGGCCTATAGAGTGGAAGGAGTTTGCCACTTCTTTTCTTGATAAATTCTTCCCCTAGAGCTGAGGGAAGCTAAGGTGTTAGAGTTTATCAACCTTAGCAGGGAAGTATGATAGTGAAAGAGTATTCTCTTAAGTTTACTCAACTAGCTATATATGCTCCTCATGTGGTGGTAGATAGCAGGGCTAAGATGAGTAAGTTTATTTCTGGGGTGAATGATAGTGTGGTCAATGAGTGCAAATCTGCAATGTTGATTAGTGAGATAGACATAGCTAGGATTATGATCCATGATTAAGAGATAGAAGAGCATAAGTTTAAGATGAGAAAAAAGAAGAATTAGAGAGCAAGGATAGGTAGCTTTAACTTTGCTCAGCCTAAGTCAGAGGGTGGAAGTCATTCTCAATTCTTCCCAAAGTCATCGTTCTATCTCCTTCCTCAGCCAGTGCTCCAGTTCTGAAATTCAGAGACGAAAATAGAGATAGGATACCAGGCTCTAAGTCTCAAGGCAGTGTTAGCAGTGCCCGAACCTATCCTCTTTGTCAGACATGTGGCAAGCACCATCAGGGTACTTGTAGAGCTGGTAGTGATGTTTGCTTCGGATGTGGCAAGCCAGGCCACACAGTCAGATATTATCCCCAGCCAGGTCCTCAGGGTCAGCATAATTGCCCTCCAGCTCAGTTCAGTCTCCTGAATCAGTAGGGTGCCTCTTCTAGTGCTACTAGTGGGCAACGCCCAAACATACTCTATGCTCTTTAGTACCGACATGATTAGGAAAATTCTCCTGATGTGGTTACTGGTACATTACAAATCTTTCATGTACACATTTACGCTTTGCTAGATTCAAGAGTTTCTTTGTCTTTTGTTACTCCTTATATAACAGTTGATTTTGGAGTCTTCCCAAAATTCTAGCAGAGCCTTTCTCATTATCTACCCTAGTAGGTAAAACTATCATAGCCCGACGAATATACAGGAACTGTCCGGTTATGGTATCTTAAAAAATCACCTCAGCAGACTTAGTCAAATTAGTGATGACTGATTCCAATGTCATTCTCGACATGGATTGGCCTCATTCTTTCTATGCCATAATCGATTGTAGAAATTTCAGTTTCCAAATGAACATATCCTAGAGTGGAGGGGTAGCACTTTAGTTTTTAGGATTCAGCTTGTTTCCTACCTTTAGGCACGAAAAATGATATCTAATGGATGTGTTTATCATTTTGTTTAAGTTAAGGACTCTAGTTCCAAAATTTCTAGTCTCGAATCAGTCCCAATGAATATTCATATGTCTTTCCCAAAGATCTTCCAGGAATTCCTCTCTAAAGGGAAATAGACTTTGGCATTGATTTCCTTCCAGATACTCAGCCTATATCTATTCCTCCATACAGAATGGCACCAACAGAACTTAGAGAATTGAAAGATCAATTAAAGGATCTCCTAGATAAGGGTTTCATCAGAACTAGTGTGTCCCCGTGGGGCACACCAGTCTTATTCGTGCGCAAGAAGGACAGTTCTCTCAAAATGTGTATAGACTATCGTCAGCTTAACAAAGTCACTATCAAGAATAAGTATCCACTTCCCAGAATTGATGACTTATTCGATCAACTTCAGGGTGCCAACTATTTCTCTAAGATAGACCTTAGATCAAGCTATCATTAGCTCAGAGTCAGAGAATATGACATTCTAAAAAAATCTTTCCGAACTTAGTATGGTCACTTCAAATTCTTAGTCATATCCTTTGGTCTTACCAAGGCCCCAACAACTTTCATGGACTTGATGAACCGTATGTTCAAGCAGTACTTAGACATGTTCGTCATAGTATTTATAGATTATATTCTTATCTATTCCCGCAGTGAGCATGATCATGCAGACCATCTCAAAATAGTAGTGCAGACTCTCAGAAATCATCAGTTGTTTGCCAAATTCAGTTAGTGCAAATTTTGGCTAAGGTCAGTAGCATTCCTTGGTCATATTATTTTCGGTGATAGCATTAAAGTTGATCCTCAAAAGACCGAAGCAGTAAGAAAATGGCCTCGCCTTGTCTCTTCATCAGATATCAGGAGTTTCTTAGGGTTGGATGGCTATTACAGACAGTTTGTTGAGGGATTTTTTTCTATTGCATCCCCTATGTCCAGATTGACTCAGAATAAAGTCAAGTTTCAGTGTTCAGATCATTGCGAGAAGAGTTTTCAGGAGTTGAAGACTCGACTCACCTCAGCCCTAGTTTTAGCTCTTTCAGATGGTTCAGATTGGTTCGTGGTGTACTATGATGCATCTAGAGTGGGATTGGGTTAGCTTAAACCCCATGAGAAGAATTATTTGACTCATGATCTTGGTTAGCAGTTGCAGTTTTTGCCTTAAAGATTTGGAGGCACTACTTAGTGTTTATGTAGATGTATTTACAGATCACAAGAGCCTTCAGTATATATTCTCTCAAAAAGATCTTAATCTCTATCAGAAAAAGTGGTTAGAGCTCCTGAAAGATTATGATATAAGTGTCCTTTATCATTCAAGCAAGGCCAATGTAGTGGCCAACACTCTCAGTAGACTATCTATTGATAGTGTTGCTCATGTTGAGGACAGTAAGAAGAAGTTAGCTCAGGAAGTCCATCAGCTTGCCCGACTAGGTTTTGTCTTAGTCGATTCAGCAAAAGGTAGTATAGGGGTTCAAAATAGTTTAGAATCATCTCTAGTATTTGAGGTGAAAGAAAAGCAAGATAGAGATCCCAGTCTTGTTAAGTTGAAAGAGTCAGCTAGAGATTAGAAGGTAGAGGTTTTCTCCCAAGGAGGAGATGGTGTTCTCCGTTGTCAGGTTCGTCTGTCTGTTCCAAGTGTAGATAACTTGAGGCAACGAATTCTTGCATAAGTGCATGGTGCGCACTACTCAATTCATCCAGGGGCCACTAAGATGTACTGTGATTTGAGGGAGATCTTTTTGGTGGAGTGGGATGAAGAAAGATATTAAAGATTTCGTGGCTAAATAATCTACATGTCAGCAGGTTAAGTAGAGCACCAAAAGCCTAGTAGGTCTATGCAGGAGTTTAGTATTCCTACTTGGAAGTGGGAAAAAGAAAACATGTACTTTGTGATGGTTTTGCCTCGTACTCGTCGCCAACATGATTCAGTTTGGGTCATTGTAGACAGGATGACTAAATCAACTTATTTCCTTCCAATCCATACTCCTATTCAGTCAAGGATTACACCAAACTCTATATCAGGGAGTTGGTCAGATTGCATAGTGTTCCATTATTTATTATTTTAGATAGAGGTACCCAGTTCACCTCTCACTTCTGGAAAGCATTCCAAAAGGGTCTTAGTACCCAAGTTTACCTCAGTAGATCCTTTCATCCTCAGATAGATGGTCAACAAGAAAGGACCATTCAGACCTTGGAAGATATGCTAAGGGAGTGTGCAATTGATTTCAAGGGGAGTTGGGATGACCATTTGCTTTTGATTGAGTTTGCATAGAACAACAACTATCATTCCAGTATTCAGATGGCTCCATTTGAAGCTTTCTATGGTAAGAGGTGCAAATCTTCAATCGGTTGGTTCAAAGTGGGTGAGGCCACAGTAGTAGGGCCTGACTTGGTATTCGACACCTTAGAGAAAGTTTAGTTGACTAGAGAATGGC
Organism: Capsicum annuum; assembly: GCF_002878395.1. Taxonomy (NCBI): domain Eukaryota; kingdom Viridiplantae; phylum Streptophyta; class Magnoliopsida; order Solanales; family Solanaceae; genus Capsicum; species Capsicum annuum. The sequence goes on along the minus strand of NC_061114.1, from coordinate 211,679,553 downwards.
TCTAGACAGCTCAAAGCCGGCAGAAATCATATGCAGACGTGCATAGAAAGGATCTCGAGTTTGAGATTGGTGATTATGTGTACTTGAAAATCTCTCCCATTAAGGGAGTAAAGAGGTTTGGAAAGAAAGGAAAGCTCAGTCCCCAATATGTCGGTCCCTTCAAAATTCTCAGTCGCTTTGGCAAAGTAGCTTATGATCTCGAATTGCCTTCAAATCTATCCTCAGTTCATCAAGTGTTCCATGTCTCCTTGCTAAAGAAGTGCGTAGGTGACACAATAGTTGTAGTCCCGGTAGAGGGCTTAGACATTCAAAACAACCCCTCTTATGAAGAGATTCCAGTCAAAATTCTTGACTACCAGACTCGTAGACTGAGGAACAAAGAAGTCCCTCTAGACAAAGTTCTTTGACGGAATAAATCTGTTGAGGGAGATACTTGGGAAGCAGAAGTAGACATGTGGACCAAGTATCCTCACCTCCTCTTCGCAAACTCAGACTCAGCCCAAGGTAATAGCTTTACTTAAGCTTATTCAGTTTCATATTCAGATTTAAGTTATAAACTTGGTGTCAAATACCATTGCATATCCAGTCATATGTTCATATATCATGTCAATCACGTATTCATGCATCAGATATGCATTCTCATCATGAGAAACTCATCTTCTCAGTAATTTTAGTCATGCATTGATAAAGTCTATCTCTCATATATCCATGCATCAGACATGTATATTTAGTATGAGATTTCAGTATATCAGAAGTTCCATTCATATACACATGTTCAAATATTCACGTCCTTTAAGTAAGATCAGTTTATCAGCTTTTCCATTCTATTCAGTCCTATTGAAGGATGAATATTTTCAAATGGGAGATATTGTAATACCCCAAACTTTTTTTAAGTCAAATCTAGTCTCCAGAAGAGTTAGTGATGACTTCCTAAATGATTAATATTTAAATCAGATAGAATTTCCCTAATTTTAACTTTTATCATGTGAAAAATTGAATTAGCTTTCCAAAGATACCAATTTCATCCAAATATGGTATTGAAGTAAAAAGTTATGGACGTTTTATAGAGAGCTGTCGGAACTGCCCAAAAGCGACGGTCAGGCCGATAGACCGTTGAGCTAGCGACGGACTGTCGCCCAAGCCATCGCGACTAAGGCCGTGACCCCGACTTCTGGTCAAGTTCGATGGTCAGGACCGATGGACCATTGAGCTAGCGACAGACTGTCGCCCAAACTGTCGCAGATGAGGTAGAAAGTTTAGGTTCTGGCCAAGTACGAAGGGATGGACCGACAGATCATCAAGCCAGCGATGGGCCATCGCCCAAACCTTCGCCACTTCTGATCAGTGATTTTAAGCCATTTTTAAAAGGGTATTTGGATTTTTTTCTACCCGTTTTAACCCCTAATTATACTAGAACAGAGCTCATAACTTCTTTATTCATCCATAATACCAAATTAGGATTTCTCTCAAAGATCAATCCCCAAGAACAAGAAACCATAGGTTTCTAATCCCAAGGCAAGAATTTAAGCTTTCGTTCACCGATCTTCAAGAAATCATCCATCAGGTATGTCATGTGTTGATTCATGGGTTCCATTCACCCATGAAGCTCAAGAAACCCTATTTGAAATATAAACTTTGGATTCCATGGTATGAATTGAATTATATCTATATTTATGTTGTTGTTTGATTTCCAAGTAAAAGTCTTTAATGACTATCATGAAAATATGTTAGTATGTGGTTGAAATTCTTGCATTGGAAGTGTAAAATGTTGCCATAAAGTATTATGTCAATATTCATGCCTAAGACTAAAGATATGCATGTAAGGTGTTTGATAAAATGCCTAAGAGCATAGGAATTTTGCCTTATGACTCATTTGTGACCAAAATTGATGAATCTATATTTCTCTCTTATGTTTGATATGACTCCCACGTTATTGTTATGATTTGTAATAGATTGACGTAATGCTCATGAGATTAGGCTTATTAAATTATGATATGTTTACATGCATTCCTATTTATGTGTAAGGTTATAGCATGTGAATACTTCATGAAAATCCCCAATGATTGTACTATGAATTGTTGACTATGGTCATATGTCAAGAAGTGTCATGTCTTGCCAGTTTCATGCTATCGAGTCCTGGGGGTATTTGTACCCGACAATTTAGCTATGTGACTAGAGCCAGTGTCAGTTTTCAAGATACTCTCAGTCAAGCCATATTCAGTAGAATTCAGTCAGTCTTATGACTCAGGAAAACTTAGTAATCTCAGTCAGTTATCAGATCTCAATAATATTTTGTCAGTCAATGGAACTTAGTGAACTAAGTCCAGTCAGTTTAGTATAATTAATTCAGTGTCTAATCAGATGGGAGTAGTATTCAACACCGAGTGAGCCCAAGGATGGGAACTCACCTACGAGTAGAGGGTGTGATTCTTAAAAGCGATCCTTGCGCTCCAGAACTACATAGCCAACATAGGTTGAGACATCAAACCTACTAGATGAGGGTAGATGAGGTGGCTTAACCTATTAAATGAAGGTCCCACCATTTTCCTTGGAGTACCTATTAAATAAGGGATTACTCACAGCCTGTCCTTACTAGTGGCGTGGTATTGATACCCTTCCAATTGGGGTCACAGATTGGACCCCAACTCAATTATATTATATCATTTAGGGCACGTCGGTCAGATGACTACTTCTCATAGTTACAGTCTCAATCTTAGTTTCAGTAATAGAACTCAGATAGTTCTATAGAATTCAGGACTATCAGATACAGTCACCCAACTCAGTACGAAACTCAGCTAGTTCCAATAGAAATAGGACTATCAGACACAGTCATTCAGATAATAGTATATCAGTTATTCAAAAATCTATTTTATCAGTATTCAGAATCAGTAATCAGTGTTGTCACAATCTCATTTACAGTTATGTATTCATGCATGTATTCCCACATTCATGTTACTCAATCAGTCAATATTGTTCATGCATATGAATCCTTGCATTCAGCCTACCTCATTTGCATACTAGTACATTCAATCATACTGACGCATACTTTTCTTTTATTATATGATATTTTATACCATAGGTTCAGAAGTACGAGCTCCAGAACATCAGTAGCATTTCAGTTTTAGCAGTTAGACTAACAGTGAGTACTCATCATTCGAGGAAGTTATTATTTGGTTATTTCATTCTTTCAGCACTTAGTTTATTTTAGTAGTTGGAGTTAGTTGGGACATGTCCCATCAACTCCTTATTCAGTCAGTTTTAGAGGCTTTCAGACTATAGCATGTTCAGACAGTTATTTTAATTTTTTTTTGGTATTGATATACCATATTTCCAGATGTTATGTTTTATCAAATATTTGAACCTTATGTCCTTTCAACCTTTTTCTGCATTTATACAATATATTATGCAGTGCCCAGTTAAAGATATAAGTCATGGGTTAGCTTGTGGTCCTTCGAGGTCATGAGCATCGTGTAGCTTTTCGGGTACCAGATTCGAGGCATTACAACTTTGCATACCAGTACATTCCCACGTACTGACGCATACTTTTCTATTGCGCTATGGTGTTTTATACCATAGGTTCGGATACTCAGGTCCCCGATCGCACTTAGCAGTTCAGAGTTCAGTAGTTAGAGTCAGTGGTGAGTCCTCATAGTTTAAGGACATGATTATTTCATTATTTCATTATTCTAGTATTTAGTTATTTCATCATTCATAGTTAGTCAGAGGATTGTTCTACAATCTCCACAGTTCAGACAGTTTAGAGGCTTTTAGACTAGAGTAATTCAGATAGTTATTTTCAATTTTAGGTATTGTTATACCTTGTTCAGACATTGTTTTATTTAGTATTATTCAGTTTTGCACCTTATGCAGATTTCTGCCATATTTCTGCATTTATCTTAGTTATATTGTTATTACAGTATTACTATTATATAGAGCTCATAGTAGGTACCAGTAATGGGTTAGCTAGTGGTCCTTCGGAATTGTTAGAACCGTGTAGCATCCTGGGTACCAGACTCGAGGCGTAACACTAATTTTTTGGTCATCGTATTATAAGTTATAATTTGCTTAAACAATCAATCTATAATGCAGTACTACTAGTAGTAATAACTCTGTCTGATCGGGCTCTTTCATGAGCTAAAACTCTAGCAACAGTTCTGTTTTATTATTGGATGGTACCAACATAATCACTTTTGTCATCACTAGTAATTCTCATAGCAATATACATAATATCTCTGCTTTACTTCAAAAAATGATGAAACTACTATGAAATATTGAACAAATTGATCGAAATATAGACTTTTTAGCTACTGCTTGATAAAAAATAACCCAAAATTTTCTGTAATCATGCCTAAATTAATCCAGAGTCTTATATATTTACGATCAATAAGATCAAAAAAATAAAAATAGAATGTTAGCAAAATGTTGTATATTTTACTTGCTCAAGTTGATCCAATAACAAACATCATCAACGATTGGCTGTGTAATTTGAGAAGCCTATGGTAATTGATTTGTTGATTTTTATAATAGAAGTAATGTGCACTGTCATGTAATGGTTGAATTGAAAGCACTTTATGCAGGTTCGTAAATAGCCTATAACTATAAACTTTGGCCTATCAAAATAGAAATTGACTCCGTAAAGGCAATTTTTTTATTTCAACAACAAATTTTTTCTAACGTTAAACACTATGACCTCTTGCAGGTTAATGTTGAGGAGCTTGAAAAATCTAGTATTTCTACATAATTTTAGAGAAGCAAGTCGAGTAGAGAATGATCTATCCAAATAAGGTTCTCAACTAACAAGGATCAGTTCTAATCATCTTTTGTTATCTCCACCCAATAATGGGGAAGAATAATGGAAACAAGATTGTGATGAACACTTATCTAGTAGACTAATTTTTTGGTCATCGTATTATCAGCTATAATTTTCTTAGATAATCAATCTCTAATGCAGTACTACTAGTAGTAATAACTCTATCTGATCAGACTCTTTCATGAGCTAAAATTCTAGCAACAGTTTTGTTTTGTTATTGGATGGTACCAACATAATTACTTTTGTCATCACTTGTAATTCTCATTACAAATTTACATAATATCTCCTCTTTACTTCAAAAAATGATGAAACTCCTATCAAAAAATGGAACAAATTGCTCGAA
>NC_061114.1:211666070-211671400 GCF_002878395.1 Capsicum annuum | reverse complement strand
AATGATCTATCCAAATTAGGTTCTCAACTAACAAGGACCAGTTCTAACCATTTTTTGTTATCTCCAACGGACGATGGAGAAGAACAATGAAAACAAGATCGTGATGAACTCTTATCTAGAAGATTAATTTTTTGGTCATCGTATTATAAGTTAAAATTTGCTTAGACAATCAATCTGTAATGCAGTACAACTAGTAGTAATAACTCTGTCTGATTGGGCTTTTTCATGAGCTTAAACTCTAGCAACAGTTCTGTTTTGTTATTGAACGGCGCCAACATAATTACTTCTGTCATACCTTATAATTCTTATTATCAATACAAATAATATCTCCACTTTACTTCAAAAAATGAGGAAACTCCTATAAAAAAATTGAACAAATTGCTCTAAGTATGGACTTTTTAGCTGCTGTTTCATAAAAAACAACTCAAACTTTTCTGTGATCATGCCTCAAATTAATCCAGTCTTGTATATTGACGATCAATAAGATTGAAAAAATAATTATAGAATGTTAGCAAAACATTGTATATTTTACTTGGTCAAGTTGACCCAATAACAAACATCATTAACGAATCGAAAACTAACAATTATGATAAAATATGAGAACTAAAAAACTCACAATATTTATTTGAAGATGATATTTATGACATTTATGTTGATGATTAAAGATTTTCAATTATAATGATTTTTTCAACGTAGGAAAATTCATCAATTTGATTTTAAGTTTATTCGTATTTACTATTTTAAAATAATGAAATTGCTAAACATATACTAAATAAAATAAAAATTTGATATTGTCTTTAAAAAACTAGTAAAAATTATAGCGAAAAAAACGATAATATTACATAACATTCAAAAGAGTCTAATCAACGATTTGACATTTTCAAAATAAAAATAAAAACAAGAGAATAAATTAATCTCAAACTATTAATATTTTTCTCCTTATCGTTCACTATTTGTTTCAAAACATCACTTGTATAGCATCCCTCAATAAGGACCTAGATAAATTTCTATCTTCTCAAACTTCATTAAAATTGTTGAGTAAGCAGTTGTATCTATTTCAATCAAGGACCTTCTATTTGTCAGGAAATTATCTTTTCAAATGAAAATCGTATTATGTATTTGTCTAAAAAATTAACAAATAGAATTAACAACGATGATAATAATATTTAAATATTTAAAATTATTCTTTCTTTATTTTTTGAATCCGAATTATATGCAAAATCATGAAATATATTGGTCATACTCATAAGTCAAGTAACCAACTTAGTAGCACCATCATCGACATTAAATGTTTTTCTTAGAAACCTGCCGCTTTTGAATTAAATATTGATGGCTCCTTCTTTTTTAAATTAAATATTGATGGCTCCTTCCCTTTTTAAATTAAATATTGATGTCTCCTTGTCAAATTCTTATGATAAAAATGAAATTGGTGGTGTAATTCGAGATGCCTATTGTAATTGAAATGTTGATTTTTATAATAGAAGTAATATGCACTGTCATGTAATGGTAGAATTGGAAGCTCTTTATGCAGGTTCAAAAATAGTCTATAACTATAAACTTTGTCCTATAGAAATATAAATTGACTCCGTAAAGCCAATTTCTTTATTTTAACAACCTATTTTTTCTTACGTTAAATACTATAACTTCTTGCAGGTTAATGTTGAGGAGCTTGAAAAATCTAGCAGTGCTACATAATTTTAGAGAAACAAGTGGATTTACGAATGATCTATCCAAATTAGGCTCTCAATTAACAAGGAACAGTTATAATAATTTTTTGGTATCTCCACCCGATGATGGGGAAGAACAATGGAAACAAGATCGTGATGAACTCTTATCTTGTAGACTAATTTTTTGGTCATCGTATTATAAGTTATAATTTGCTTAGACAATCAATCTATAATGCAGTACTACTAGTAGTTATAACTCTGTCTGATCAGGCTCTTTTATGAGCTTAAACTCTAGCAACAGTTCTGTTTTGTTATTGGATGGTACCAACATGATTACTTCTGTCATCCCTTGTAATTCTCATTAGCAATATACATAACATCTCCTCTTTACTTCATAAAATGATGAAACTCCTATAAAAAATTGAACAAATCGCTAGAAATATAGACTTTTTAGTCACTGGTTAATGTAAAATAACTCAAAATTTTTTGTGATCATGCCTCAAAATAATCCAGAGTCTTGTATATTGACGATCAATAAGATTGAAAAAATAATAATAGAATGTTAGCAAAACGTTGTAGATTTTACTTGCTCAAGTTGACTCAATAACAAACATCATCAACAAATCGAAAACTAATAATTATGAAAAAAGACGTGTACTAAAAAGCTCACTATATTTATTTGTAGATGATATTGATGACATTTATGGTGATGATTATAGTTTTAATAAATGTATCTCTAGTTACAATTTATAATGATGTTTTCAACGTAGGAAAATTCATCAATTTGATTTTAAGTTTATTTGTATTTACTGTTTTAAAATAATGAAATTTCTAAGCATCTACTAAGTAAAATAAAAATTTGATATTGATTAGACAGAGGTTGCTCACAGCTCAAAGCAGAAAAAGTCTTATGCAAACAAGAGGAGAAGAGATTTGATGTTTGCAATTGAGGATAAAGTTTTTCTACAAGTCTCTCCTATGAAGGGTGTTATGCGATTCGAGAAAAAAGGTAAATTGAGCCCGAGGTATGTAAGACCTTATGAGATACTTGAGAGTATAGGAGGAGTGGCGTATAGTGTGCCACTCCCTCGTGATATGTCTTTCATCCATCCAGTATTTCCTATCTCTATCCTAAGAAATTGTAAATCAGATTCTTCTCGCATGCTCGAAGCACCAACCTTGCAACTTGATGAGAACTTAACCTATGAGGAGGAACCAGTGGCTATGATTGATCGACAAGTAAGAAGGTTACGGTCAAAGTAATTTGTATCCGTAAAAGTCTTAGAGTAGAACCATACCATTGAAGAAGCTACGTGAGAGTCAGAAAAGAATATGAGAGTCAAGTACCATCACTTGTTTAAGTCTTCAGGTATGCACTTAATTTAAATTTGGGAACCAAATTTCTTAAGGTGGGGAGAATGTAATCCCACAAAAATTATAATTAGTGAGTAATTCTAATTGAAAAAGGAATAGAAAAATATTTTATAAGAGATAATGGGCTAAGTCCAATTTACAAAGGAAAAGGAAATAGGGTTGTGCCCGAATCATATTGGCGTGGGAAATTATTTATATATATATATATATATATATATATATATATATATATATATATGTATATGTATATAGGGCCTTGCCCACTATTCTGCAAGCAATCACCCAAAGGCAGTACTGCTGCCTACTATAGTTGTCAAAATGGGCTGGCCCAACCCAACCCAACCCAAGCCTCACGGGTAAAAGAATTTGATGGCTAGGATGGGCCGACCCTTCACCTTAAAGGGCCTTAAAATTTATGGCCCAACCCAGCCCTAATAGGATCGCGGGTTGGGACGGGCTAGCTCGTTATTTTTATTGGATTTTTGTTAGATTTTATTTTTCAATTTGAACTAATAAATATGGAAATCCATTCACACTTCTAACATATTATTATATAAAGTACATAATTCTATGATGATTTATAATATTTCAACACCAATACATTGTCAAACATATTTGAATTTGTGATTACATTATCTTAATTAACATCAACATTCATTTAAATTCATATGTAAATTTAATAAGTTAAACAAAATAAAAATTTATATATCAAAAATTAATAATATTTAAAATTCACTTAAAAAAATTATTATTACTTTGAATTTGGGTAATGTTGTGTAATTGATTTCAAGTAGCTGCAACAAGTGTTTGAACATTTCACGATAGATGCAATTTTTATATTTATGATTAGAAATTTTAGTATTTTCCATTTCATGCTAAATGAGTAAAATATTATGTAAGATACTAGGTAAAATTTATTGAGTAATCACTATTTATATTTTTTATTCTTTTTGCTTACAATTTTCTTTAATTTTAAGTTTAAATTAAATATGACAAATGAAATATAAATACTTGATGATTAAGGTTTAACACTTAATAAGTAAAATATTATGTAGGATATTAAAACTATTCAATAACTACTATTTTTAATTATTACTTTTTCTTTTAAAATATTCATATTTTTTTATTTAAATTAAATAATATTTTTGACCCATGGGCCAACCCAGCCCAGCCTCAGTTAAGCCTCAAGGGCTAGCGAGTTGACTTGGGTTGGGCTTATAAGCCTCAGTTGTAAATGGGCTCAAAAATCACAACCCAACCCAACCCTTATAGCGGACTGGGTTGGGTCGGCCTCAAGGGCCAAGCCCATTTTGATGACTCTGCTGCCTAACCTTACATGAAGAAGAAAAGAAAAATCAAGAGAGCAAATTTCTCGTTCAGTGGAAAAATAAAAGGAAAAAGTTTGAGTTTTTAATTGGAAAATTATTTCGGGTTAAGGTAAATTCGTTCCTACATCTTTATCGCAATTTTTTTAGTTTTAATAATTTATTTTGGATATTGAAATTTAATTGTTAAAGACAAGAATTTGGATTAATAAAGGTTGTTTTGGATACAAAGTTTGAGAAATAGAAGGTTATCGTGAAACCTTGAGGGTTGGGTAGTCTAATTTTATCACGAGTTAGTCTAAAATAAGAGAATTAACACAAGAGTGGATATGATGTGATTATAGGTTTGATTAGAGAAAGCGATACGAACCATTCGAGGTGACAAGTTGGTATTTCGACAAGAGTACTGTGAGTATTAATCTTGCCACAATTTATATTTCTTAAATTGCATATTTATACGATATTTTGATAAAAACAAGAGTTATTGAATGCTTTAAGAATTTGCACCTGGGACAAGTTCTTTACTTAATATGATATTGATATAGTTATTTGAGATATAATATTAGTAGTGTGAATATTCTTCACTTACATGAGAAATAAGTATTTTTAATATATGTTTTATTCAAGTTTATATGTATTATTATTGATATGAATTTTAAAGTTATGTTCTATTCAAAAAGATGTTTTTATACGAATATCCTATTGTTTTCAAAGAATTTATGAATATGAGTAGACCTTGATTGAATCCCATAGCTAACGGCGGGATCGTTAGACCTGGTGCACCTTGTATTTACTGATGAATGTTATAGCCCTCGCTAGTGGGAAGGTAGAACTAGCATACTATTACTGATATTCCTCAAGTAGGGACCTACTAATATGATATGGGACTCCTTTACGAGTGATCCACTATTATGGGTTATTCTTATTAAAGAAGAGTGCCACACTGATTGCATGGTTCATTCTT
>NC_061114.1:211657092-211663070 GCF_002878395.1 Capsicum annuum | reverse complement strand
CGAGAGCGTGATAGAAAGTGTCTTGATTTTCTATCTCATTCTTCTATGTGTATGTGATGTTTAGGATCAATTAGATGAATTTAACATTCTTGTTTTGTTAATCAGATGGTTCGTAGAGCAACTACTGGTCGGGAAGAGGTGGAGCCCGCAGAAGGGGTCAAGGTAGGGGTAGTCGTGATACCGTAGGGAATCGCACTGCCAGTCTAAGAAGATCAAGAGAGTCCCACTCCTAAAACAAATTATAGCCCACCTTCACCATCTCTTAAGGGTCGTACTGCGGAGGTACTTGCTTCCATGCAAAGAGCCATAGAGGGCTTGGTCGATCGACTTGATAGACAGGAGAGGGTTGTTCAACGCAATAATGCACAACCCCAGCCACAGTCCAGGCACCTGTTCAGACTTACAACTTTGGAAACAAGGATATATATTTGCAGGAATTCCTGAAGTTGGTCACCAAATTTCACAGGTTTAGACAGTTAAGCTGATCTTCAGAGCTTTTTGGATCGTACTTTCAAGGTGCTAGGGGCGTTAGGGTGTTATAGTGAGAGAGTTGTGGAGTTTTCATCGTACAATTTGGAGGACATAGCTAATACTTGTTATGGTACTTTATTACTAGGAAGGTCTGATGGGGCAACACCACTGACATGGGATGAGTTCAGTAAGTTCTTCATAGAAACCTTTCTTCCTGATAGTCAAAAACATAATTGTGCAGCTCAGTTTAAGAGATTGGTTCAAACTCCAGATATGGATGTGTCAACCTATAATAATCTATTTTGTAAGCTGGCTAGATATGCTTCATACTTTGTGTCCACGGAAGCATCTTGAGTCCAAAAATTTGTAAATAGGCCGGTTGCTCATCTTTATAATACAGTGGAACCATAGATAAAAGTATTGAACTATTATGAGATAATGGATCTTGCTAGAATGATTGAGGAGAAGGGTCATGCGGAGCGGGCATTTTATGAGGTTGTAAGAAGGCTAAGATGGGTGGATCTTTCAGTGGTGACTTAAGTGCAAATCGGAGAGCAACAAATAAGGGAAAACATTAGGGCCATTAGAAAGAGATAGATTTGGTTTCATAGTCTGCGTATAAGCCACCTTCTAGACAGGGTATGCAGAGGTCTTCAGCATCTCAAGGATATAATAGTTTGGGCCAGATGTATGCCATACTCCATCCTATAAGACTTGTGTCAAATCACACATGGGCTAGTGTTGTGTTTTGACTGGAGAGTGTTTTCAATGTGGTCAATTAGGTCATCGCATCAGGGATTGCCCTCAGGCTCAGAGAAATATTAGTTAGGGTTCTTGTCAGTTAGCTGCACCTAGATAGGCTACTCGTAATCCTGTAGGAGTAGGAAATAGAGGTCGATGTAATGGGAACGAGTTGGTTGAAATTAGGCACAAGGGAATGTTGGTAGAGGCCAACCGAGAGTCTTTGCACTTACTAGATAGGATGTTCGGGCCTCGAATGTAATGGTTATAAGTATTCTTTTCGTTTGTTCTTTTGATGCATATGCTTTGATTGATCTAGGTTCTACCCACTCTTAGGTGTCCTCATACTTTGCTGTGAGATTTGATAGACAGCCTGAGATGTTAGATTGTCCTTTTTTTGTTGCTACTCTCGTGGGTGATTCCTTATTAGTTGAGTATGTATACCGTGATTGCAAGATTATAGTGGGAGGTACGGATACCCTTGCTGACCTAATTGTACTTGATATATTGACTTTGATGTATTGATGGGCATGGATTGGTTATCTCTTTGCTATGCTATCGTAGATTGTCATACAAACATAGTTTGATTTGAGATACCAAACGAATCTAGTTTTGTATTAGAAGGGGGTCAAGTTCCAGAGGTTAGTAAAGTTATATCTTTTATAAGGACCCAACGACTACTGAATAAATGTTGCATGGGTTTTTTGTCTATGATAAGTGATGTTAGAGAGGGAGCCCTTAGTTTGGAGGAGCTACCTGTGGTGAAGAAATTTTCTGATGTATTTCTTGAGGAGTTGCCAGGATTACCTCCATTTCGAGAGATAGACTTTGGTATTTATTTGGCACCTGAAAATACGCCAATATTTGTACCCCCATATCATATGGCATCAACAGAGTTGAAGGAACTCAAATAGCAATTGCAAGACTTACTAGATAAGAGTTTCATTAGACTGAGCATATCATCATGGGGTACACCAATTTTGTTTGTAAAGAAGAAAGATGGGTCTCTAAGAATGTGTATTGACTACAAGCATCTAAACAAGGTAACAATACATAATAAGTATCCGTTGCCCCGTATAGAGAACCTATTTGATCAGTTAAAAGGAGCTGCTCATTTTTCAAAGATTTATCTCCGATCGGGTTATCATCAGCTTAGAATCAAGATGAAAGATATATCCAAGACAGCATTCAGAACTCAATATGGGCATTATGAGTTTCTTGTGATGCCTTTCGGGTTAACCAATGCTCATGCTGCATTCATAGACTTGATAAATAGGGTGTTCAGGCCGTTTTTGGACAAATTTGTGATAGTATTTATTGATGATATTATGATATGTTCTCGTAGCCAGGAAGAATATGAGAATCATCTGATAACTGTATTATAGACATTACGGGAACATAAGCTTTATGATGAGTTCTCAAAGTGCGAATTTTGGCTCGATTCAGTATCATTTTTGGGGAATATTGTCTCCAAAGGTTGTATTATGGTGGATTCTAAGAAGAAAGAAGTAGTGCAAAAATAGCCTAGATCTACTTCACCTACGAAGATTCGCAGCTTTATAGGTTTGGCTAATTACTACAGGTGTTTTGTGCAGGATTTCTCTAAAATTGCAGCTCCATTAACTAGGTTAACACAAATAGATGCAAAGTTCTAGTGAAATGAAGAATGTAAGCAGAACTTTTAGAAACTCAAAATATATTTGATCACTGCACCGGTATTAGCCTTACCATCAGGTTCTGGAGAATTCAAGGTATTTTGTGATGCTTTAAGGGTTGGATTAGGATGTGTTCTCATACAACATGATCATGTTGTAGCTTATGCCATGAGCTGAACTATCCTACACATGATTTGGAATTGACAACTATAGTTTTTGTTCTTAAGATTTGGAGGCACTACTTATACGGTGAAACTTGTGAGATTTATACCGATCACAAGAGCTTGAAGTATATTTTTTAGCAGTGAGATCTAAATCTTTGACAACGTTAGTGGATGGAATTACTCAAAGATTATGATCGTGCTATTTTGTATCATCTTGGAAAAGCTAATGTTGTGGCTGATGCTGTGAGCAGGAAATCTATGGGTAATTTGGCACTTATAGCTCCTGGAAGGAGACAACTAACAAAAGATCTGGAGAAACTTGAAGAAAAAGGCGTCAGTTTTGGTGTTGGAAAGTCAGGAGTGTTATTGGCTTATGTTCAAGCTAAATCTTCTTTGGTAGATCGCATAAATGCCACTCAATTTAAGGATGTGGAGTTGTGTAAATATCGAGATGAGGTCCTAACTGGTCAAAATAAGACAATGAGTATTGATTGTGATGGTATTTCTTGAGAGGGTAATCAATTATGTGTACCAGCTGTAGATGGGTTAAGACGAACTATTCTTGAGAAAGCTCAGAACTCTAAATATACCACTCACCCTAGTTCCACTAAGATGTAATTGTAACTTACCATTCTTATTTAGAGTGGGAAGTTATGAAGAAAGATATTGCTAACTTTGTTTCTAGTTGCTTGACTTGTCAATAGGTTAAAACGGAGCATCAGTGACCAGCTAGATCATTGCAAGAGATCAGAATTCCAGATTGGAAATGGGAAAGAATTACTATTGATTTGGCAATTGGACTACCGCGAACCATTAAAGGCCATGACTCTGTATGGGTAATTGTAGAACGACATACTAAGTCAGCTCATTTTCTGCCAGTTAAGACAATGTATAGTGGAGTGAAGTATGCTAAGTTATTTATGGATGAAATTGTCCGACTTCATGGAGTTCCAATGTTCATCATTTTTTATAGAGGGTCACAGTTCACTTCACGCTTTTGGAGATCGTTTCAAGAAGCGTTGGGTACCCGAGTAGATCTTAGTACTTCATTTCATCAGTAGACAGACGAATAGTCTGAGCGTACTATGAAAATTTTGGAGGATAAATTGAGAGCCTATATTCTTGAGTTTAGAGGTATTTGGGATACTTACTTACCCTTAGCTGAATTTTTTTAATAAAATAATTTTCAGTCAAGCATTTAGACGACTCCATATGAAGCCTTGTATGGTAGGCAATGTCGTTCTCCTATCAGGTGGTTTGAAGTTGGAGAGGATAATGTTTTAGGACCAAACTTAGTACACGATACTATGGACAAGGTCCAATTAATTAGGCAGAGGTTGGTCACAGCTCAAAGCAAACAAAAGTCTTATACAGACAAAAGGAGAAGAGATTTGATGTTCGCAGTTAGAGATAAGGTTTTTCTATGAGTCTCTTCTATGAAGGGTGTGATGCGATTTGAGAAAAGAGGTAAATTGAGTCTGAGGTATGTAAGACCTTATGAGATACTTGAGAGTATAGGAGGAGTGGCGTATCGTGTGGCACTCCCTCCTGATATGTCTTTCATCCATCCAGTGTTCCATGTCTCAATGCTAAGAAAATATATATCAGATTCTTCTCTCATGCTTGAAGGACTAACCTTGCAACTTGTTGAGAACTTAACCTATGAGGAGGAACCAATGGCTATCATTGATCGACAAGTAAGAAGGTTACGGTCAAAAGAGTTTGTATTCATGAAAGTCTTATGGAAGAACGATACCATTGAAGAAGCTACGTGGGAGTCAGAAAAGGATATGAGAGTCAAGTAGCCTCACTTGTTTTAGTCTTTAGGTATGCACGTACTTTAAATCTGGGGACCGAATTTCTTAAGATGGGGAGAATGTAATACCCAAAAATTATAATTAGTGAGTAGTTATAATTGAAAAAGGAATAGAAAAATATTTTATAAGAGATAATGGGCTAAGCCCAATTTATTAAGGAAAAGGAAATAAGGTTGTGCCCAAATCAAAATGGAGTGTGAAATTATTTTAATATATATATATATATATAGGGCCTTGCCTATTATTCTGCAAGCAATCACCCAAAGGCAGTACTGCTACCTAACCTTACACGAAGAAGAAAAGAAAAATCAAATGAGCAAACTGCTCGTTCAATGGAAAAATAAAAGGAAAAACTTCGAGTTTTTGATTGGAAAATCATTTCGGGTTAAGGTGAATTCATTCCTACATCTTTATCATAATTTTTTTTGTTTTGATAATTTATTTTGGGTATTGAAATTTAGTTGGAGTTAGTCTAAAATAAGAGAATTAACACAAGAGTTGATATGATGTGATTATAAGTTTTATCGAAGAAAGCGATACGAACCATTGGAGGTGACAAGTTGGTATTTCGACAAGAGTACTGTGAGTAGTAATCTTGTCAAAATTTATGTTTCTTAAATTGCATATTTATACCATGTTTTGATGAAAACAAGAGTTATTGAATGCTTTTTAAATTTGCACGTGGGACAAGTTCTTTACTTAATATGTTATTGATAGGGTTATTTGAGATATGATATTACTAGTGTGAATATTCATCACTTACTTAAGAAATAAGGATTTTTAATATATGTTTTATTCAAGTTGATATGTATTATCATTGATATGAATTTTAAAATTATGTTCTATTCTAAAAGATGTTTTCATACGAATATCCTATTGTTTTCCAAGAATTTATGAATGAGAATAGACCTTGATTGAATCCCATAGCTAACGGCAGGATCGTTATACCTGTTGAACCTTGTATTTATGGATGAATGTCATAGCCCTCGCTAGTGGGAAGGTAGAACTAGCATATTCTTACTTATATCCCTCGAGTAGGGACCTACTGATATGATATGGGACTCCTTTACGAGGGATCCACTACTATGGGTTATTCTTAATAAAGAAGAATGTCACACTGATTACATGAT
>NC_061114.1:211646185-211654092 GCF_002878395.1 Capsicum annuum | reverse complement strand
AAAATAAAACAATAAATTACATAACATTCAAATGAGGCTAATCAACGATTTAACATTTTCACAATAAAAATAAGAACAAGAGAAAAAAATAAGTCTCAAACTATTAATATTTTTCTCCTTATCATTCACTATTTCTTTCAAAACATCACATGTATAGCATCCCTCAATAAGGACCTAGATAAATTTCTATCTTCTCAAACATCATTAAAATTGTTGAGTAAGCAGTTGTATCTATTTCAATCAAGGACCTCCTACTTGTCAGGAAATTATCTTTTCAAATGAAAATTGTATTATGTATTTGTCTAAAAAATTAACAAATAGAATTAACAATGATGATGATATTTAAAACATTTAAAATTATTCTTTCTTTGTTTTCTGAATCCGAATTCTATGCAAAATCATGAAATATATTGCTCATACTCGTAAGTTGAGTAACCAACTTAGTAGCACCTTCATCGACATTAAATGTTTTTCTTAGAAACCTGCCTCTTTTAAACTAAATATTGATGACTCCTTCCTTTTTTAAATTAAATATTGATGGCTCCTTCCCTTTTTAAATTAAATATTGATGTCTTCTTCTTTAATTCTTATGATAAAAATGAAATTGGTGGTGTAATTCGAGATGCCTGTGGTAATTGAAATGTTGATTTTATTATAGAAGTTATCTGAACTGTCATGTAATGGTTGAATTGAGAGCTCTTTATGCAAGTTCACAAATAGCCTATAACTTTATACTTTGGCCTATCGAATTATAAATTGAATTCGTAAAGGCAGTTTCTTTATTTCAACAGTCTATTTTTCCTTATGTTAAACACTATGACTTCTTGCAGGTTAATGTTGAGGAGCTCGAAAAATTCAGCAGTGCAACATAATTTTAGAGAAGCAAGTGGAGTAGTGAATGATCTATCCAAATTAGGTTCTCAACTAACAAGGATCAATTCTAATCATTTTTTGTTATCTCCACCCGATGATGGTGATGAACAATGAAAACAAGATCGTGAAGAACTCTTATCTAGTAGACTAATTTTTTGGTCATCGTATTATTAGTTATAATTTTCTTAGACAATCAATCTGTAATGCAGTACTACTAGTAGTAACAAATCTATCTGATCGGGCTCTTTCATGAGCTTAAACTCTAGCAACAGTTCTATTTTGTTATTGGATGGTACCAACATAATTGCTTATGTCGTCCCTTGTAATTCTCATTATCAATATACATAATATCTCCGTTTTACTTCAAAAAATAATGAAACTCCTATAAAAAAAAATTGAATAAATTGCTAGAAATATAGACTTTTTAGCTACTGCTTAAAAAAAAATAACTCAAAGTTTTCTGTGATCATGCCTCAAACTAATCCAGAGTCTTGTATATTGACGATCAATAAGATTGAAAAATAATAATAGAATGTTAGAAAAATGATGTAGATTTTACTTGCACAAGTTGACCCAATAGCAAGCATCATCAACGAATCAAAAACTAACAAATATGAAAAAATACGTGTACTAACAAACTCACAATATTTACTTGAAGACAATATTGATGACACTTACGTTGATGATTAAAGATTTAATATATGTATTGATATTTTTAATTTATAATGATGTTATCAACATAGAAACTTTCATGAATTTGATTTTAAGTTTATTTGTATGCGCTATTTAACATAATGAAAATGCTAAACATGTACGAAATAAAATTAAAAATTTGATAGTCATAGAAAACTAGTAAAAATTATAGCAAACAAAATTATAACATTATATGACATTCAAAAGAAGCTAATCAATGATGTAACATCTTCAAAATAAAAACAAGAACAAGAGAAAAAATAAGTCTCAAACTATTAATAATTTTCTCCTTATCGTTCACTTTTTCTCTCAAAATATCTCTCATGTATAGCATCTCTTATTAAGGACCTAGATAAATTTCTATCTTTTCAAACTTCATTAAAATTGTTGAGTAAAGCAGTTGTATCTCTTTCAATCAAGGACCTTCTATTTGTGAGGAAATTATCTTTTCAAACAAAAATTGCATCTATTATTTGTCTAAAAAATTAACAAATAAAATTAACAATGATGATAATTGTAACGACCTAAAAATTTGACGAAATATGTGAAATTTATGATTTTGTATGATTTGACTATTTTACCTCTTCTCGTAGCTGCTTTATGGTATTTCTCTAGTGTGGGAGTGATTGACATAATTTTTGATGTATTTTGATATCATTTGTGCGATATTGTGGTTTTTGATGGTTTCGAGAGCCTTATTTTAGACTTATGAGATTCTTTTTTTATCTGTGCAACAGATGGCTGAATGAACTACGCCAACAGCTCCAAAATATTAATTTTAGGCTAGGTAGACCTTTGGTTTGACTCCCGATGCACCCGAGCTTATTTCGACCTATTGATCGGAAAGTTGATAAATTAAAAATATGAGCGTGGGACCCACATTTAATCAAAACAACCTTGGATGGAAAACTTGACTTTGATAAAAGATCCATAATGTTGATTTTAGGGTGTTAGCATATTTGGTATAATTTTACGATTTTTAAATCTCATTTTGACCCTCGGTTTGAAAAATTATAATTTCGGGGGTCAATTTTATGAAAACAATATTTTTTTTGAAAATCTAATATCTCCATCGCATTTGGAACATCGAATTTAGTATGGTTGCATAGTTTGTTTGTTTATATCGACTCCGAACAAATCCTAAGCTCCCCGTCAAAGTCTGAATTGAACTTTAAAAAAACAACTATTTTGCTTAATTCTGGTACAGAAAAACTGCACTGTTTATAACAACTCTTTTAGCCCATTTTGCTCAAATTTCATCTTGCCTCTTGAGAGTTAAATCCTAAAATAGTGTGGGAGCTTAAAGGTAAAGTTTGTGGGAGCTTCAGAAGCTAGATTAACACATATTTCTTGATTTTATTATGGATTTAAGGTAAGAATTCACCATTTTCTTACTAATTTCTTGATAAATTTCTCAAAACCCCAAAAATCTTAGAGCTTTATTTTAAATTTCAATTTCACTCCTTTTCACTTTAATAATGTTTTTATCTTATAATTACTAGTTTTTCGTTAATTTAGCCATTAAAACAACTGTGATTCTTGATTTTAATTCGGATTTCAAAGATTTTTACCAGGTAAAGCTCAAAAATAATTTTTCTTCATTTTGAACCTCATATTTTACTCGATTTGACTTGAATTTTCCGCTGTAAATTCAATTTGAACCTCATTGGTGATGTGAGGCATGCTTCCATTCCCTGTCTAGATATTTCTACGATAGCATTTCCACTGAGTTTGAGAAGATTCAGAAGTTTGTAAAGGGTTTGGATGTCTTCTTTCAGTTGGTTACGTCTCAAATGGTTGTGCTTAGGGCTCCTTTTTAGAGTATTATGATCACGCTAAGATGACAGAGGGTATTATTAGTGCATCTCAGGGAGGCACCAAGAAGGCGCGATATTTTGATGAGTTTAGAAGTCAGACTCTCGAGGTAAAATACCAAGGTAGGCCAGTGCAGGTGACCTTATAGAGTTTAGGTGGTGGATCTTTTAGTTCAACAGTTTAGGGTGGCCGTTCGAGCCCAGTTGTTCATTCTTCTGTTGAGACTGGTCGTAGAGGTTGCTATGTATGTGATGATATTGGCTATGTGGAAAAAGAATGTTCTCGCTGTATGCTTAGAGCTACTCCTATTTCAGTTCTGAGGGGTAGGGGTTCTATCAAAGGTGCAAGAGGTAGAGATGGTAGAGCCCGTGTTGGTGGTCGTGGGGCTACTCAACTAGTTGGTAGTCGTGGACAGTGTTATGCTATACCAGCCAGACCTGAGGTAGAGGCTTTTGATGTTGTGATTACAGGTACCATCCCCGTTTGTTTCAGACCTGCATCTGTATTATTTGATCTCGAATGGACTTTATCCTATGTGTCGGTATATTTTACTTTGAGTTTTGATTCTGTTAGTGATCCTCTTGCCATGTCTATTCATGTATCTACCCTGGTAGGTGATTCTTTAGTGGTAGATCGAGCATACCAATCTTGTGTTGTAACTTTTGCTGGGCGTGAGATTTTCGTAGATTTTCTTATATTAGATATGGTCAATTTCGATATTATTTTGGGCACAGATTGGTTGGCTCCTTATCATGCTGTCTTAGATTGTTTTGTCAAGACTGTGACTTTAGCTTCGTTTGGTGGGCCAAGGATAGATTGGAAGGGTGTGCTTTATTTTGGTCATAAGAGGATTATATCTTATGTTCAGGCTCATAAATTAGTTGAGAGGGAATATTTATCGTTCTTGACTTATATTCATAACACCAGTGTTGCTTCGCCTCCTTCCTTAGATTCTGTCCGTGTTGTCCATGATTTTATGGATGTGTTCCCTACGGACTTTCCTGGTATGCCTTCATATCGAGATATTGATTTTATCATTGATGTTGAATCGGGAACCAAGCCCATTTTCGTTCCTCCTTATAGGATAGCCCCAGTAGAGTTGAAGGAACTGAAGGATCAGTTGCAAGAGTTGTTGGATAAGGGATTTATCTGACCTGGTGCTTCACCTTGGGGTGTGCCTGTCTTATTTGTGAAGGAGATGAGATAGATCTATGTGGACGTGCATTGATTATCGACAGTTGAATAAGGTGGCGGTTAAGAATAAGTATCCTCTTCCTTACATCGATGATTTGTATGATCAGCTTCAGGGTGTTGCGGTGTTTTCAAAGATTGATTTAAGGTCGGGTTATCACCAGTTGAAGATTAGAGCTTTAGATATTCTGAAGACAACTTTTTAGACTCGATATGGTCATTATGAGTTCTTGGTTATGTCCTTTGGGTTGACCAATGCCCCTGCCACATTCATGGAGTTGATGAACTGGGTATTTTGATTGTATCTTGACTCCTTTGTTATCGTATTTATAGATGATCTCTTGGTGTATTCCAATAGTGAGGTTGAGCATGAGGAGCATTTGGGAATTTTTCTCCAGAGATTTGGGGATGAGAAGTTGTATGTGAAGTTCTCTAAGTGTGAGTTTTTGGTTAGAGTATGTTTCTTTCTTAGGTTATGTGGTGATAAAGGAAGGTATTATGGTTGATCTATCCAAGGTTATAGTGGTTCATGATTGGACGAGACCTATTTTGCCTACCAAGATTTGGAGTTTTATTGGCTTAGCAGGTTATTATCGATATTTTGTTGAGGGTTTCTCATTTATTGCAGCTCCTTTGACTAAGTTGACTCAGAAAAAGATTTCCAACTAGTGGTCCGATGCTTGTGAGTCGAACTTCCAAAAGCTCAAGGATTTATTGACTTCAGATCCTATATTGGCTTTGCCTAAGGAGGGTGTGGTCTTTACTATGTTTTGTGATGCTTTCGATATTGGATTGGGTGTTGTGTTGATGTAGGAAGGCAAGGTGATTGTGTATGTGTTTCGTCAAGATTGAAGCCTCATGAGAGGAATTATCTTACCCATGATTTGGAGTTGTGCACAGTTGTGTTTGCTTTGAAGTTGTGGAGGCACAAATTGTATGGAGTCCGTTGTGAGATCTTCTCAGATCATCATAGGCTTCAGTACTACTTTACCCAGCGAGATCTTCATATGAGGCGGCGTCGCTGGCTTAAGTTGCTTATAGATTATGACTTGACTATTCTATACCATCTGGGCAAGGCTAATGTGGTTGTGGATGCCTTGAGCTAAAAGTCGACTAGCATAGGTAGCTTGGCACATCTTTTGACCCAAGATAGGCCCTTGGCCTTAGAGGTTTAGTCTTTAGCTGTAACGCCCCAATTTTTCAGAACCAAAATGCTACAGGTGCTTATGACCCTAAAGGATCACAAGCTAACCCATGACTGATATCTGTACCTATATACTGTAATATATAATGTAATAATGCGGAAAACATGAACATGTAGGCCATAAGGTTTAACTGAATAAAGAATCTGTCAAAACATAACATCCATATGGGTGAAAGATACCCAAAATAACTGAAAACTGAATCAAATCTGAACATAAGTCTGAATACTAAATCTAAAAGCCTCTAAGTGCTGTCTAAATAAGGAGTTGAAGGAACATGTCTCCAACTAACTCCATAAACTGATAACTGGCTAAATTAATAATGAATAAATCAAATCATATTGTCCTCGAATGAAGAGGACTCACTAAATCTCTGTGACTAGAAATGCTACTGCTACTGCTACTGCTGATCTGGAGCTCGTGTCTCTGAACCTATGGTGTAATATGAAAAGAAAGCACCATAGCACAAATGAATCAGTACGAGGGAATGTACTGAGTATACGAGTGAGGTAGGCTAAATATAAATAGGGTTTACATGCATGAACAATGCTAACTGTCTGACTGACATGAACGTAAGAGTACAAACATGCATATATAGTAAATGAAGTCGTGGGTGCATGATAGCTAGTCCTGTATGCTAATACATGGTTTACTGATGGCTAACATGACTGATACTGAAATTTTGATAACATGGGCGACTGTATCTGACAATCCTGAATCTGATGGAACTATCTGAGTTCCGTACTGTAACTGAGTCTGACTGTATGTGACAGTCCTAATATACTGAAATCTGAAGACCTATCTGAGTTCTTTTACTGAGACTGATTCTAAAACTGTGGGAGGTAGTTGTTTAACCGACATACCCTAATAATGCATATAGCTAAGTTAGGGTGCAATCTCTATCCCAACTGGAGGGGTGTCAATACCGCGCCACTGGTAAGGACAGTTGTGGGTGACCCTTAGCTGGCAGGTATTCGAAAGGAGAACGGTGGGAACCTTAAACTGACAGGTTAAGCCACCTCATCAACCCTAATCTGATAGGCTAATATGTCTCAAACCTACACTGGTTACGTAGTTTTGGAACACAAGGATGACTGCTAAGAATCACACCCTAAACTGGTAGGTGAGTCCCCATCCTTGGGTTCACTCGGTGCTAACTTCTACTCCCATCTGAAGAGACTAAACATGATTCAACTGACTGTACATGGATAGATTAATTGACTTTTGTTGACTGATAGAGTAGTACTATTATCTTAGAGTTAACTGAGATCATGAGATTTCTGACGTTTCCTGAGTCACATAACTGATTGAGTTCTTTAGATTATAGCTTGACTGAGATTATCGTGAAAACATGGCATGGCTATAGGCACACAAGTATTTTTTTTGGGTACGAATACCCCCAGGACTCGATAGAAGGAAATTGACACACATGACATAACTTGATCACAAGATTTGAGTCCACAATTCATAATATCATAAGTAGGGGATATCATATTTCATATAGTTTTTCAACATCTTAAACATTGTAGGGAATGCATGGATATATTTTGTGTACATATTGTATATCTCCATTATCTTACATGCTTCATACCACCACAATAGCAACACATGAAAAGCATGGGATTTATATTGAAGTATATAGATAACATAGAATTGTCATTTAGACATCATAGAACCATACAAACATGAATTTCTAGCATCTAAAGCATTTTATCAAACACATTGCATGCATTCTTTAAGGCATAGGTAAGTTTCATACTTGCACCATATTAAACCACCTAAAGTTCATGGTTTTCAATTAACAAACATATATATTCCATGAAAACACCTTTAGACATCACACTGAAACTTAAACAACAATCACCAATATGTACATACTCATATCACCACAAAAAGTTTACAAAATAATATTTAAAACATGGTTCTTGAGCTCTATGAACGGATTGGATCCATAGATGAACACTACGCATACCTTAGAAAGGAAACCTTGATGATTTGCTGGAGAGTTCTTGGATTGGGAAACTTAATTCTCAATTATCTTGGAAAAAGGCTTGAATCTTGCTTTTGAGAGATGAGTTTGATGGAAACCCTAATCTTGTGGTTGAGAGCGTAATAGAGGGTTTTTGAAATGAT
>NC_061114.1:211639080-211643185 GCF_002878395.1 Capsicum annuum | reverse complement strand
AAATGGCCGGCAACATAACCTTAATTGATATTCTACTACTATCGTTTGCTCCATAGTCACAGAGTTAACCTAACCTGACTTTAATACCAATTTTGTCATGACCCGGAATAGGATCATGACCGGCATTAAGGAGTTTAGGACTCCAAAGAAAGCCTTGTTAGAATTCTACAGAAAATCTGGCAGAGTTTCCCCTATTTTTGGGCCTAACAAGAAAATTCCCTATCTCAATTCAACAACAAAACAACTCAACAGCACAACCACCGCACAAACACCAACACAATTCACCATAGATCATCAACAATTCACCAATACCACCAACTAACAATACAAAATCTATCTCTAAAAATAAGAGAAAGTCAAATACTCCATAAATCCAAAATAATGAAAAAATACTAAAGCTCTAAAGACATGACTATGGAGCAAACTAAGAGTTTTTAAGAAAAAGAAACATAACAAATAAATAAACTATAGCCCATGCGAAAAATTGTGGGACTCACCAGGAATATGCTACTTGGATCCTCTAGCCAATGCGATCCTCACCGTCACCTGCATTCTCTGAAAAATAGTAGCGAGGAGTGAGACGCTAGCTCCTCCAAACTAAGGGCTCCCTTTCTAACATCACTTATCATAGCCAAGACACCCATGTAATCTTTCTTCAATAGTCGTTGGGTCATCATAAAAGATATAACTTTACTAACCTCTGGAACTTGACCCCCTTTTAATACAAAACTAGATTCATTGGGTATCTCAAATAGAACTATCTTTGCATAACAATCTACAGTAGCATAGCAAGGAGATAACCAATCCATGCCCATCAATACATCAAAGTCAATCATATCAAGTACAATCAGGTCAAAAAGGGTATTCCTACCTCCCCCTATAATCTTGCAATCACGGTACACATACTCAACTAATAAAGAGTCTCCCACGGGAGCAGCAACAAGAAAAGGGCAATCTAACATCTTATGTTGTCTATCAAATCTCCCAGAAAAGTATAAGGACACATAAGAGTAGGTAGAACCCGAATTAATCAAAGCATATGCATCAGAAGAATAAACGGAAAGAATACTTGTAATCACTGCATTCGAGCCCTGAACATCCTGTCTAGTAAGTGCAAAGACTCTCGGTTGGCCTCTACCAGCATTCCCTTATGCCTAATTTCCACCAACCTGTTTCCCATTACCTCGACCTCTATTTCCTGCACCTGCAGGATTACGAGTAGTCTATCTAGGTGCAGATAACTGACCAGAACCCTGACCAATATTTTTCTGAGCCTGAGGGCAATCCCTGATGCGATAACCTAATTGACCATATCGAAAACACTCTCCATTCAAAACACAACACTGGCCCATGTGTGATTTGCCAAAAGTCTGGCAGGATGGAGTTGTGGCATACATCTGGCCCAAACTATTATATCCTTGAGATGCTTAAGACTCCTGCGTACCCAGTCTAGAAGGTGGCTTATACGCAGAATGTGAAACCAAATCTATCTCTATCTGATGGCTCTAATGTTTTCCCTTATTTTTTGCTCTTCGATTTGCACTTAAATCACCACTGAAAAATCCGCCCATCTTAGGCTTCTTACGAACCTCATAAGATGCCCGCTCCGCATGACCCTTCTCCTCAATCATTCTAGCAAGATCAACTATCTCATAATAGGTCAAGACTTTCATCTGTCATTCCATTACATTATAAAGACGAGCAACCAGCCTATTTACAAACCTCTGGACTCGAGATGCTTCCGTGGACACCAAGTATGGAGCACATCTAGCCATATTGAAAAACAGAGTATTATAGGTTGACACATCCATATCTAGAGTTTGAACCAATCTCTCAAACTGAGTTGATAATTATGTTTTTGACTATCAGGAAGAAAGGTTTCCATGAAGAACTTATTGAACTCATCCCATGTCAGTGGTGCTTCCCCATCAGATCTTTCTAGTAATAAAGTATCATACCAAGTATTAGTACTGTCCTCCAACTTATATAATGCAAGCTCCACAACCCATTCACTAGAACACCCTAATGCCCGTAGTGCCTTGAAAGTACCATCCAAAAAGCTCTAAGGATCAGCTGAACTGTGTGAACCTATGAATTTTGGTGACTTCAACTTTCGGAACTCCTGCAAATATATCTCTTTATTTCCAAAGTTCCAATTCTGAATAAGTGCCTGGAATTGTGGTTGTGGCTGTGCAGTATAGAATTGACCACCCCTCTCCAATTTATCTAATCGATCGGTCAAGCCCTCTATAGCTCTTTGCATTGAAGCAAGTACCTCCGTAGTACTACCCTTATGAGATGGTAGAGGTGGACTATCATTCCTTTCAGGAATGGACATTCTTGAACTTCTTAGAGTGGCAGCGCGATTCCCTGTGGTATCACGACTACCCCTACCTCGACCCCTTCTATAGGCTCCACCTCTTCCCCTACAGTAGTTGCTCTATGAACCATCTGATTAACAAAACTAGTTAGTTAAATTCATCTAATTGATCCTAAACATCACACACGTACGAAACAATGAGAAAGAAAATAAAGAAACATCCTATCACGCTATCGTAGAATTACGATTATAAAAATGGCTGGCAACATAACCATAATTGAGATTCTACTACTATCGTTTGCTCCATAGTCACGGAATTAACCTAACCTCGCTCTGATACCAATTTTGTCATGACCCAAAATAGTATCATGACCGGCGCTAAGGAGTTTTGGGCTCTAAAGCAAGCCTTTTTAGAATTCTACAAAAAAATTGGGTAGAGTTTCCCCTATTTTTGGGCCTAACGAGAAAATTCTCTATCTCAATTCAGCAACAAAACAACCCAACAGCACAACCACCACACAAACACTAACACAATTCACCATAGATCATCAACAATTCACCAATACCACCAACTAACAATAAGAAATCTATCTCCAAAAATAAGAGGAAGTCAAATACTCCACAAATAGAAAATAATGAAAGAATACTCAAGATCTAAAGACATGACTATGGAGCAAACTAAGAGTTTTCAAGAAAAAGAAACATAACGAATAAATAAACTATAGCCCACGCGAACAATTGCGGGGCTCACCAGGAGTATGCTACTCGGATCCTCTAACCAATGCAATCCTCACCATTGTCTGCGTTCTCTAAAAAATAATAGTGAGGACTGAGATGCTAGATCAGTGTGTAATAACACTTAAACCACAACCGTTTTAATGGGGACAAGTCAAAAAACATCATGAATAAAAGCTCTTTCAGAAAACAGTAACAATAAACAGTATCAATGTTTCATGTAAGCCAAGTGAACCAACAATTTATTAATAAACTCAAAAACCATTATATCACATCAAATATACATATATGGAAGGTTTTCAAGAATGAACCATGTAATCAGTGTGGCACTCTTCTTTAATAAGAATAACCCATAATAGTGGATCACTCGTAAAGGAGTCCCATATCATATTAGTAGGTCCCTACTCAAGGAATATCAGTAATAGTATGCTAGTTCTACCTTCCCACTAGCGACGACTATAACATTCATCAGTAAATACAAGGTGTATCAGGTCTAACGATCCTGCCGTTAGCTACGGGATTCAATCAAGGTCTACTCACATTCATAAATTCTTTGAAAACAATAGAATATTCGTATGAAAACATCTTTCTGAATAGAACATAACTTTAAAATTCATATCAATAATAATACATGTAAACTTGAATAAAACATATATCAAAAATACTTATTTCTCATGTAAGTGAAGAATATTCACACTAATAATATCATATCTCAAATAACTATATCAATATCATATTAAGTAAAGAAATTGTCCCAAGTGCAAATTCTTAAAGCATTTAATAACTCTTGTTTTCATCAAAACATCGTATAAATATGCAATTTAAGAAATATAAATTGTGGCAAGATTACTAATCACAGTACTCTTGTCGAAATACCAACTTGTCACCTCGAATGGTTCGTATCGCTTTCTCTAATCAAACCTATAATCACATCATATCCACTCTTGTGTTAATTCTCTTATTTTAGACTAACTTGTGATAAAATTAGACTACCCAACCCTCAAGGTTTCACGATAACCTTCTATTTCTCAAACTTTGTATCCAAAACAA
>NC_061114.1:211544257-211638980 GCF_002878395.1 Capsicum annuum | reverse complement strand
ATGCATACATAGTAATTTAAGTTGTGGGTGCATGATAGCTAGTCCTGTATGCTAATACATGGTTTACTGATCTAACATGGCTGATACTGAAATTCTGATAACATAGGCAACTGTATTTGACAATCCTGAATCTGATGGAACTATCTGAGTTTTGTACTATAACTGAGTCTGACTGTATCTGACACTCTTGATATATTGAAATCTGAAGACCTATTTGAGTTCCTTTACTGAGACTGATTCTGAAACTATGGGAGGTAGTTGTTTAACCGACATGCCCTAATAACGTATATAGCTAAGTTGATGTCCAATCTCTGCCCCGACTGGAGGGGTGTCAATACCGCGTCACTGGTAAGGATAGTTGTGGGTGACCTTTAGCTGGTAGGTATTCGAAAGGAGAATGGTGGGAACCCTAAACTGACAGGTTAACCTAACTCATCAACCCTAATTTGACAAACTAAGATGTCTCAACCTACGCTAGCTATGTAGTTCTGGAACACAAGGATGACTGCTAAGAATAACACCCTAAATTGGTAGGTGAGTCCCCATCCTTGGGTTCACTCGGTGCTAACTTCTACTCCTATCTGAAGAGACTAAACATGATTCAACTGACTATACATGGATAGATTAACTAACATTTTTAGTCTGATGGAGTAGTACTATTATCTGAGAGTTAACTTAGATCATGAGATTTCTGAGGTTTCCTGAGTCATATGACTGACTAAGTTCTATAGGTTATAGCTTGACTGAGATTATCGTGACAACATGGCATGACTTTAGGCACACAACTATTTTTTTCAGGTACGAATACCCCCAGGACTCGATAGAAGGAAACTGACACACATGACATGACTTGATCACAAGATTTGAGTCCACAATTCATAGTATCATAAGTAGGGGATATCATATTTCATATAGTTATTCAACATCTTAAACATTATAGGGAATGCATGGATATATTTCGTATACATATTGTATATTTCCATTATCTTACATGCTTCATACCACCACAATAGCAACACATGAAAAGCATGGGATTTATATTAAAGTATATAGCTAAAATGGACTTGTCATTTAGACATCATAGAACCATAAAAACATGAATTTATAGCATCCTAAGCATTTTATCAAACACCTTGCATGCATTCTTTAAGGCATAGGTGAGTTTCATACTTGCACCATATTAAACTACCTAAAGTTCATGGTTTTCAATTAACAAACATATATATTCCATGAAAACACCTTTAGACATCACATTGAAACATCAACAACTATCGTCAACATGTACATACTCATATCACCATAAAAACTTTACAAAATAATATTTAAAACATGGTTATTGAGCTCTATGAATAGATTGGATCCATATATGAACACTACGCATACCTTAGAAAGGAAACCTTGATGATTTGCTGGAGAGTTCTTGGATTGGGAAACTTAATTCTCAATTATCTTGGAAAAAGGCTTGAATCTTGCTTTTGAGAGGTGAGTTTGATGGAAACCCTAATCTTGTTGTTGAGAGCGCAAGAGAGGGTTTTTGAAATGATTAACTAAAGAAAAAATGGGAAAAATTACTCATTTTTAGGGTTATAAGCCATGGAAGGTGAAGGAAATGACCAAAATACCCTTATAAAATAAATTCCCAGTTGCTGAAAATTATAGCTGACGACCTTCGTGATAGGGCATCACAAATGTGGTAAGATGTCACGAATGTCGTCACTTAGGAGCTGGTTTCTACCTAAGGCTGACGACCTTCGTGATTGAGCATCACAAATGTGGTAAGCTATCACGAATGTTGTCACTTAGGAGCTGGTTTCTGCCTAAGGCCGATGACCTTCATGATAAGGCATCACAAATGTGGTAAGCTATCACGAATGTCATCACTTAGGAGCTGGTTTCTGCCTAAGGCTGATGACCTTCGTGATAGGGTGTCACAAATATGGTAAGCTGTCACGAATGTCGTCACTTAGGTGATGGTTTCTGCCTAAGGCTGATGACCTTCATGATAGGGTATCACAAATATGGTAATTTGTAACGAATGTCGTCACTTATGAGCTTGTTTTTGCCTAAGGCTGACGACCTTCATGATAGGGCATCACAAATGTGGTAAGCTATCACGAATGTCGTCACACTATTTCCAGCCTGACATATTGGAGTAAAATAGGAATAATTCTTTGCTCCGATATCTTATTTAGGTAAAGTTGGTATTGTTGGAAAGATAATTCAATTATATATCTTTTGATAGCTCATGAGATAAAAAATTCCAAGTATACTGAGAGATATGCTCCTTTGAAGTTGACTTTACCAATATCCTTCTCAAGAATTCAATCGGTAAGGAATGTTTTGATTCGTCTGATAGCTGGTAGCTATTTGATGACTTACTCATAAAACTATAAAAGAACCATGTTGTACTATACATGAGCTTGGTACATGGCTCAAATATTGGTGTGGATTTTTCGGAGTATTATATTAGCTCACCAGATGGTTAGACTTGAATCTTGCTTTTGAGAGACGAGTTTGATAGAAACCCTAATCCTATGGTTGAGAGAATAATAGAGGGTTTTTGAGATGCTTAACTGAAGAAAAAATGGTAAAAATTATGCCTCTTTAGGGTTATAAGTTGTGGAAGGTGAAAGAAATGACCAAAATACCCTTATGAAATAAATTCCCAGTTGCTGAAAAATCATACTGACGACCTTCGTGATAGGGTATCACAAATGTGTTAAAATATCACAAATGTCATCACTTAGGAGCTGGTTTGTTCCGAAGGCAGACGACCTTCGTGATAGGGCATCACAAATATGGTAAGCTGTCACGAATGTCGTCACTTAGGAGCTAGTTTTTGCCTAAGGCTGACGACCTTCATGATAAGGCATCACAAATATGGTAAGCTATCACGAATTTCGTCACTTAGGAGCTGGTTTTTTCCTAAGGCTGGCGACCTTCGTGATAGGGCATCACAAATATGGTAAGCTGTCACGAATGTCGTCACTTAGGTGTTTGTTTCTTCCTAAGGCTGACGACCTTCGTGATAGGGCATCATAAATATGGTAATCTATCACAAATGTTGTCACTTAGGAGCTGGTTTCTACATAAGGCTGACGACCTTCGTGATAGGGCGTCACAAATGTGGTAAGCTGTCACGAATGTCGTCACACTATTTTCGGCCTGACATGCTGGAGTAAAATAGGAATAACTCTTTGCTCCGATATTGGATTTAGGCAAAATTTGTATCGTGGGAAATCTAATTCAATTATCTATCTATTCATAGATCATGAGATCAAAAATTCTATATATAATGAGAGATATACTCGTTTGAAGTTGACTATACCAATATCCTTCTCAAGAATTCAATCGATAAGGAATGTTTTGATTCGTCTGATAGCTAGGATTTATTTGATAACTTACTCATAAAACTATAAAAGAACCAAGATGTACTATGCATGAGCTTGGTACATGGCTCTAATATTGGTTTGGATTTTTCGGGGTATTACATTAGCTCACCAGATAGTTAGACTTGATATTTTGACACCTGGGTGTGTTTTGTCATTTGTAGAGGCTGGATCACTTGTTTTAGATGGAGTTTTGAGGATTGGGGGTCGAGTTTGTGTGCCGAGAATGGGTGATTGGATCATGTTGATCTTGGAGGAGGCCCATTGTTCTAGATATTATATCCATCTAGGTGTGACTAAGATGTATTATGATTTAAGGCAGCACTACGGGTGGGGTGGTATGTGGTGAGATATAGCAGATCTTTTAGCTCGTTGCCTATGTTGTCAGCATGTGAAGGCCAACCATATGAGACCTAGTGGTTTTCTTCAGAGGTTAACCATCGCCGAGCGGAAGTGGGAATACATCACCATGGACTTTATGATTGGTTTGCCTCGTATATCTCATGGATATGATAGTATTTGGGTCATCATGGATTGATTGACAAAGTCTACTTATTTTATTCCTGTTCAGGTCTCATTCAGTGCTAAGAGGTTTGTCCATAGCTACATTCATAAGATTGTGCATTTCCATGGTGTGTTGGTGTCCAGTATTTCAGATCGAGGTCCTGTGTTCACATCTCACTTTTGGAAGACTTTTCATGATGAGTTGGGTACTTGGGTTGATCTTAGAAAATCCTTTCACCCCCATATTGATGCCAGTCAGAGTGGACTATCTAGGTTTTGGAGGATATGCTATGCGCATGCATGATGGATTTAGGTGGCCATTGGGAGAAATATTTGTCTTTAGCAGAGTTTACATATAATAATAGTTATCATTCCAGTATTGATATGGCTCCTTTTGAGGCATTGTATGATAGGTGTTGTCGCTCCCCAGTGGGTTGGTTTGAGGTTTTATAGGTGAGACCTTGAGGTACGAGCTTGGATCATGATTCTTTGGATAAAGTTTGGGTCATTCACTATAGACTTAGAGTGGCTCAGAGTAGGCAAAAATGTTATGCTGATCATAGACTTTGTGCCTTGAGATTTGGTGTTGGTGGTCATGTTTTCCTTCGAGTTTCACTTATGAAGGGTGTGATGAGGTTTGGTAAGAGGGGCAAGCTTAGCCCCAAGTATATTGGTCTATTTGAGATTCTTCATACTGTTGGTAATGTGACTTATAAGTTGGATTTGTACTTTGAGCTATCAACGTTTATCTAGTTTTTCATGTTTCTATACTTCATCGTTATATTCCTGATGAGTCTCATGTCATTCATTGGGATTCAATTCAATTAGATGAACGGTAGTCCTTTGTTAAAGAGTTGGTTTCCATTTTGGCTAGGGATGTTAGGCAGTTGCGCTCTAGATTAATCCCAGTGGTTAAGGTCTAGTGGCAATATCGACCTGTAGATGAAATTACTTGAGAGGTCGAGTCTTATATACTTAGTTCTTTTCCTCAACTCTTCATTGATTCAGGTATTTCTTTGCCTTGGTTCGAAGATGAATTAGATTTTTAGTGGTAGTTGATGTAACGACTTAAAAATTTGATGAAATATGTTAAATTTATGATTTTATTTAATTTAACAATTTTACCCCTCCCCATAGTTGCATTATGGTATTTCTAGGGTGTGGGAGTGATTGGCATGATTTTTGATGCATTTTGATATCATTTATGCGATATTGTGGTTTTTTATGGCTTCGAGAGCCTTATTTTAAACTTATGGAGATATTTTTTGATTCGTGCAATGGATGGCCAAACGGACTGTGCCAGCATCTCTAAAATATCAATTTTATTCTAGTTATACCTTTGGTTCGGGTCCGGTGCACCCGAGCTCATTTCAACCTATTGATCGGAAAGTTGAAAAATTAAAAATATGAGTGTGGGACCTACATTTAATCGAAACGACCTCTGATATAAAATCCGACTTCTCCGGTAGATCCGAAATGTTGATTTGAGGGTGTTAGCATATTTGGTATGATTTTATGGTTTTTAAATCTCATTTTAACCCTCGATTTGGAAAATTATGATTTCGAGTTTTAGGGGTTAATTTTGTGAAAACAATATTTTTTTGAAAATTTGATATCTCCATCGCGTTTGAAACGTCGAATTTAGCATGGTTGCATAGTTTGTTTGTGTATAGTGGACTTCGAATGAATCCTGAGCATCCCGTCGAAGTTCGAATTGAACTTTAAAAAAACAATTTTTTTGCTTAATGCTGATGCAGAAAAACTGCACTGGTTATAACTACTCTTTTTAGCCCACTTTGCTCATTTTCATCTTGCCTCTTTAGAGTTGAATCCTAAAATAGTGTGAAAGCTTAAAAGTAAAGTTTGTGGGATCTTGAGAAGCTAGATTAACACCTATTTCTAGATTTTATTACGGATTTAAGGTAAGAATTCACTATTTTCTTACTAATTTCTTGATAAATTTTTCAAAACCCCAAAAATCTTAGGGCTTGATTTTAAATTTCAATTTCACTCATTTTCACTTGAATAATATTTTTATCTTATAATTACTAGTTTTTCATCAATTTAGCCAATAAAACAATTCCAATTTTTTATTTTTACCCAAATTTCAAAGATTTTTACTCGGTAAAGCTCAAAAATGGTTTTTCTTCAATTCGAATCTCAGTTTTGATTCGATTTGACTTGGGTTTTTATCTGTAGATTTCTAAAAATATGGGAAATCTTTGAAATTCATTTTGGGAGTCCATTTTGACCCCGAACCAAAAGTAGTCGATATGGGTGTCGTTGATTTTATTTTAACGCGAAGATTCTATATTTGACATTTTTAGTAAAGTTTGAGATCGTTTATGGAAAGTATGATCGTGGGTTCAAAGTGTAGCTGATTTGTTTCGGCTGTTGAACTAGGCCATGGCTTAACTCTTTCAGACTGGGCTGAGTAGTAAATGATGGTATAATATGCATGTTAAGGGTGAGAACTAATCATAAAAAATGACTATCTATGTTTTGGGATCGTGTGGGGGCCTATATGTGATGTAATTATCAAAATTGAGAATTATATGATGTGTGTGACTGTGTGGAGTCCTATGTGATGTTGATAGCCCTAAATACATGTGAATAATTGTATTGTGTTGTTGAAATACCTAATATGATACCATTGGTGTGTTGTGATATATTCATACTTATTGGTATATCAGATATGTGGAAATTCATGGATGAAACGGAAATAATGAGTGAATATTGACTCACATGGTTGTGAAAATATATCATTGTGGTTGGTGGTGGAAATATATCATGTGGTTGGTTGTGAAATACTCATTGTGATTGATTGTGAGCATTACATCCTCATATCATACTCATTCATGAAACTTTTGTATCACCATGGCAACACCTGAGTAACACTGGCAACACCGTTTTAAAACCCTTCCCGAGGGATGTGCCGAGGAGGAGATATTGTAACACCTTATAAGATCCTTTCCGATGAATGTGTCAGAAAGGAGATATGAGATATGTGGATTGTATACAGGTTGACAAACCTCCCTTGGGTCTTGCGTTGGAGACTTGCCTCCGTAGGTGTATACGGGGATTGTGCGATGATCCTGGGGATTGTGCGACGATCCCGGAGGTTGTGCGACAACCTCGTGCATCATCATCATCATCATATACATTTTACTTACTTTATTGTGTTATGTTATGTTGTATTGCCATATAGACTTGTCATCTATGTATTTATCGTATCTTCTTTTACTTGTATTTGATGATCTTGTATATGGATGTTCCCCCTTGTCCTTCTTATATGTGATATAATACATACTTTTATTCTATCTTGGTGTGATGTTGCAATATATGTGAGATATATAGAACTATTAGTGCAACCAGTGTGGGCTACCATTGTGGGACATTTTCTGATTGCAGGTGACATACCCTTAGTGTATATTTTGTATGTTTTATTTACTACTTTGCTTGGTCGGCCTATGATACCTACTGAGTATGAGTGGACCATACTCATGCCTACTTCGCCCTTTCGGTGCGCCTTAGCTTGATTGACTCGGGCGAGTGTTGGATCTTTCAAGGTAGCGGTTGGACATTCATGCGTCCGAAGTTCACCTCTATCTTTCTTTAGTAGTTACATCTTTATTAGCATTCGAAGACAGATATTATTCCTTTGTGGTTATTTTTCTAATGTATCTGACTTCTGGATAGTATTAGTAGTTCTTACACTATTGATACCTGATTTTAGGCATGATTGGTATTTTGGATAAGTTCTTTCCGCATTATTGTGATTACTTATATGGTTTGGCTTCATTCTTGAAGCTTTACCTTGGGATATTTCTTTCTTTTTCTCTTTTTATATCGGTTTGGGTGATAGGCTTACTTATCAAGTGCGCCGCGATAAGTGTCATCATGACCTTCATTTTTGGGTCTTGACAATAATAATATTTGAAACATTTAAAATTATTCTTGCTTTATTTTCTGAATCCAAATTGTATGCAAAGTCATGAAATATACTGCTCATACTAGTAAGTCAAGTAACCAACTTAGTAGCACCATAATCAACATTAAATGTTTTCCTTCAAAACTTGCTCTTTTAAATTAAACATTAATGGCTCCTTTTCAAATTCTTATGATAAAAAATAAAATTGATGGTGTAATTCGAGACTCCAATGGAAATTGAATTATTGGTTTTTATAACAAAAGTAATGCGCATTGTCGTGTAATGGTTGAATTGGAAGCTCTTTATGACGGTTCACAAATAGCCCATAACTATAAACTTTGGCCTATCGAAATTAAAACTGACTCCGTAGAGGTAATTTCTTTATTTCAACAATCCATTTTTTCTTACGATAAATATTATGACTTCTTGCAAGTTAATGTTGAGGAGCTTGAAAAATCCAGCAGTGATACATAATTTCAGAGAAGCAAGTGGAGTAGCGGATGATCTATTTATATTAGGTTCTCAACTAACAATGATCAGTGCTAATCACCTTTTGTTATCTCCACCCGATGATGTGGAAGCACAGTTGAAACAAGATCGTGATGGAGTCTTATCTAGTAGACTAATTTTTTGTTCATCATGTAATAAGTTATAATTTGCTTAGAGAATCAATTTGTAATATAGTACAACTAGTAGTAATAACTCTGTTTGACCAGGCTCTTTCATGAGCTTAAGCTCTAGCAACAGTTTTGTTTTGTTATTGCATGGTACCAACATAATTACTTTAGTCATCCCTTGTAATTCTCATTAGCAATATACATAATATCTTTGTTTTACTTCAAAAATGATGAAACTCCTATAAAAAATTGAACAAATTGCTCGAAATATAGACTTGCTTATTCAAAAATAGCTCAAATTTTTCTGTGATTACGCATCAAACTAATCAAGAGTCTTGTATTTTGACGATCAATATCGGAAAAAAAATGTTAGCAAAACATTGTAGATTTTACTTGCTCAAGTTGACTCAGTAACAAGCATCTTTAACGAATCGAGAACTAACATATATGAAAAAAATACGTGTACTAACAAACTAACAATATTTATTTGAAGACGATATTGATGACACTTATGTTGATGATTAAAGATTTAATAAATGTACTTATATTTTAATTTATAATGATGTTATCAACGTAGAAAATTTCATGAATTTGATTTTAAGTTTATTCGTATGTACTATTTTAACATAATGAAATTGCTAACATATACTAAATAAAAATAGAAATTTGATATTGTCATAGAAAACAAGTAAAAATAATAGAAAATAAAACGATAACATTATATTTAAAAGAGGCTAATCAACGATGTAACATCTTCAAAACAAAAATAAGAACAAGAGAAAAGAATGTCTCAAGCTATTAATAATTTTCTCCTTATCGTTCACTTTTTCTCTCAAAACATCTCCCATAGCATCCCTTAATAAGGACCTAGATAAATTTCTATCTTCTCAAACTTCATTAAAATTGTTGAGTAAAGCAATTCTATCTCTTTCAATCAAGGACCTTCTATTTTTCAGAAAATTATCTTTCCAAACGAAAGTTGCATTTATTATTTGTCTAAAAAATTAACAGATAAAATTAAAATATGTAAAATTAACATAAGTATCTAGTTTTTAGCTCTAATAAAGTAACACAAAATCTTTATTTTTGAGACTAAACATCTCCAAAATAGACGATTCGAATTTTCAGTAGTCCTTGATCTCTTAAGCCTACAACGATCTACACATTACCAAGAATCAGACTGTATAGAAAACATCTATGTTCTAGATACCTGATACATGACTAATCTTTAGAAAGTATGTAGTAGTTATATATGCAAAAATTTTAATAAGCAATATCGATTTTATATAAGAAAATACATAAATTTTAATATCTCATTTGCCAATATGATATATTCTTGGTTCATTATTATAGTCTATACTAGTTTAAGATACGTGCGTTGCACGTGTATCAAGTATTTTCGATCACATTGTACAAGTCTATCACATCAATCAATAAAAACTGTATGTGTTCCCTTTTACTTATCTCAAGATTTTGAAATAAAATAAATGTATAATAATTCTCTTTTTAACAATATTATAATTAGTTTCAGATTGACGTACGAGATAAACCTCGATAGAGGTTATACTTACAAACATAAAAGGACGATTTGTTATTCATTGTCAATAAATCCGATATAATTAAAAAAAAGATCTAAAACCCAAAAATTACAAAGTTATGTTGGAGATTCGATAACATAATTTACTTACAAACATAAAAAGATATTTTGTTATTCTTGATCAATAACACCAATGTAATAGAAATAGAAATCTCAAAACTAAAAGTTAAATCAAAAGATTACTTTAGGCACTCCATAACAACTTACAAACATAAAAAGATGATAATGGATTTTCTTGCTTTTGTTTTCTTTTCTCACATTTGTGCTTTCCTTTATTAATTGAACTTTTCTTTCCTTTTTAAAGTAAAAGAATATGATTATCTAATATCCGAATAATTTTTATCTCTCATTCTCGTTGTACTCTTTCAAATCAATTAGTATAATTTGCAAATCTCTTGATTCTAGAGCTATAATCTCATGCAACGGAAGCTTCTCATGTTTCACAACGAAAATAAGGCAAATAACAACACAACTTACGTAGGATTATCACAAAAAAATGAGGGAGGATAACTGCAATTATAAATATGATACAAACTATATTTATGCTCTCATAGTATAAAATAATAGAAAAACAATTAAAATTTCATACTATATTATATCCATCTCCATCAACTATAATATAATAACATTAATTTTTGAGAGTTATAATAAAGTGAAAGACTAATTACAGAAAGGAGATAATAGAATAGAAAAACATAGAACATATTCTTATTTAATTTATTTATACAGGGGACACATAGATTCTATCATTAAAATCCATGGTAAATTAGAATTTGCTTTAGGAATGTGACTTGCTGCAATTCTAATGTTAGAATTGGAATTTCTACAATCTTGAAATTCAATAGTCACACCAAAATTTAGGTAATATACATATACATATACACACACACACACACACACACATATATATATATATTAAAAATTCTTTGTTTTCCTCTTGCTATATAAAAATTTCTAAACCTTCTTCTTCAATGGATTAAGAAGTGTGCACTTATATAGCTTTGTGGGGATTCAATAAGCCCTAACCTTTTCTGGCCATATTTTCTCTAGTTATAACCATCACAATCTAGTTTATTGATAACAACAACGGATGTCTTGTTCTTGGATTGAGAAACCTTTAGCAGCCAAACGCCTACCAAGTCTTGACAAATATATCATTTTATTTCTTAATCCACTCAAAATTTTCTACGAGAACCAAAAACATAAATAAGAGAAATTAAAATCAAGCTTACATCTTCAAAAATAAAGACCAACCTTTGCTCATACTAATTTTTCTGCGTGTCATCTTTCAATGAATAATTGTCTCTTTTAAAATTATACATGTAAAAGTTACGTAAAATAATTTATCACATGCATTTTTATGTCCATATCACTTAATATAACATACTTTGATTACTGAGAACACCGGATGGACTTGCCTCCATATCTGGCCAAAATCTAGAGAAAGAAACAACAACAATAATATACTCAATATAGTCCTTAGCTTAAAATTCCTTAAGGTGTAACGGATATAAGTCAAAGCGCCCCAAAGACTTAAACTCAAGTCAATCGGCAAAGCTTTAAGGATGAGAAGAAGTATTGCGACCCACCATGAGGAGGAAGGATGAAGGAAAGATGCCTCATCTTGAGTATTTTGACATTTGGATTTTTTTTGGACCCAATTAGCATTATGTTTGACTTTTGGGTCACTTTTGGGCCCAATTAACATTTAAGTTCATTTTTGGACTCAATTATAATAAATAGCTTAGGCTATAAACAGGCAATCTTCTCCTTATTTTAGAGATAGATGATTTTGGATGAATGTACACTTGAGAGTGTTTAGAAATCTTGTTGGGAGCTTGTGTGTTTTGATTGAAAACATTAGTTGTAAGAGTTCAATGTCCCTCTCGGTCTTCGTTGACTTAGGTGCTTGTAGTTGGTTTACGTTTGAGGGCCTCAATTTAATATATTGTGATTTGCCACGTTCCTTCTCTTGTGTATTTTCTAACCTTTACTTTTCATTGCTTTCATTTCCTTTGTTTCCTTGTGTTTGTATTTTTGTATTTTGTGAATTCATCTTCGCAGTTTCCTCATGTATCATTAACTTTTTTCTTTTCAGTTAATCCTTAAACTAAAAAGGAAATAAATTATTATTCTAAAGCTAAGCAAGGCTCATGTTGAAAGAGCAATTCTACAGAATGACAATGCAATTATTAGGCAAAATCTCAATTGATCAACCTAGTCCATAATAAAAAAAATCAGTTCTAGTTTATAAAAGCAAAAACTTATTAGATTATTCAAATTGAAAACCTAATGATAGTTCCTACGTCCAAACAAAAATAAGTATATTATTATTATTATTGATAATCGTGATGCCCTTTCAATCTGAGCATATCTCGACACGATTTAAAAAAAAAAAGATAACTGAACCTTGGTGAAAAAATAAAGTCAATCTTGATCTAAGAATACAACATTGGAGATCATCGCAGATGAACCGAAGACGAGCAATACAGGTAGAGCAAACATTCTTCTTACCTCAAGCTCCATAGGAGACCTATTCAAGGGTTTTGGCGCAGAATGCATTGCTATTATCCATCGATTTTTTATCTCATATTTTCTTCTTTAATAATTCAAAACCTAAAGAAAGAAAAGCCTTTTGTATTTCATGATTGAACAGAAGAAGTAGATGCATAGCATGTCTTAATAGACTCTAACATGAATGATGAATCAAGAGGGTTCACTCTATCTGCTGACCCAAATGTTCTTCCAGCAGCACATGTCAGCTATACAGATGGTCTAAAAATCATATCGTACATGAAAACTATAAAAGCAATGACCCATAGCTAATCCTATTATTATATCGAATTGATTGAGCCTAATTGGCTTTCCTATAGATTCCAGAATATAAGTTGAAAACCTTGTTAGACTAAAACATAGGTGTGCACTACAATGAACTTATTAGAGAAGCCAAAAAATACTACCTGGTGAAAGATTTTAAAAATTTTCGTAAGGGGTGCTGTCTCCAAAGTTTCTTTGAAAAAATTGATAAGCAATTTCACTTTTTCCTTTGCCAACAATGAAGAGTCCTCCTTTTGTCTCACCTTTGACCCATACTAAGTTGCTTATACTATTCAAAAATGTTACCGCACCCAGCCTTTGCTCACTTATAATGTGAAATAGCTCGAGGATGAACTTGTTTTTTAGCATATTCCCTCCTCCCAAAGCTTTGTTTCTTCTATAGTAGAAAACCTTGACAAAACAAATTATTGGTGGTAAAAACTATCCTTAGAAACAGTTGGATCTTATGTTTCTCAGAGAGGAATTCATTGTGAAACCCAGCGAAGTGATCTAAATACATATTTCTTATGAGCTCTCTTTCAGAAACTATACCTGGCTCTATTGAGTTTGCTACAACGACAACACCCCAACAACCACCATCATCAAGATCCCAACCAGTAGCTTTCATCATGTTGATCAATTGCTTAGGAAAGTAGTAAACTCAGGAGTATTCCCACAGAGGAAACCTAGAAAAGAGACAAAAATTGAGAGAGCCAAAATTGTTCGATGAAGAAAATATGATATAATGGGTTTATAGATGGAATACAGACCTTTTTATAGGAAAAGTCAACCAAGACAATTTTATTTAGAAAAGGGTTTTTTTTACCTATTTTGTTGGGCCTAATATTTTGGACGTTATCATTTTTATTTGTTAGGAAAAGAGACTAAACATATTTTATTTGGAAAAGGTTTCCAATTTTCTTGGATGCATTGAATAAACAACCAAAAATAGAAAACTACAGATTTTGGGCATATTGGCTTTTTGCCAATTTTTCCTTAAAGTGCTTCCGTTTTAGCATAATCAAACGTATGATTTCTTCTCTACAAGAGTTCTTTCTCACTTAACCTATCCGGATCCAACAAAACTATCCATAAACCCAAGAGCCTTTTCATATATTTTGGGGTCTTCATATTTTATTTTTATATATATACTTATATAGTAAATATTCAATATAATAAAGATAATAATATAATACTTAAAGAAAATAAGTGAAAAGATGATTTCATCTAAAGGAGAGACTTTTAATAAAAGGCAAAAAGTTCAAATCACTTTTCAAAGGGGCTTCACACTTTTAATATATTATAGATTATAGATTTAAGTTGATACTACTTAACCTCATTATTATAGAAGTAATATGCACTGTCATGTAATGGTTGAATTGAAAGATCTTTATACAGGTTCGTAAATAGCCCATAACTATGAACTTTGGCCTATCAAAATAGAAATTAACTCCGTAAAGGCAATTTCTTATTTCAACAACCCATTTTTTCTTACGCTAAACATTATGACTTCTTGCAGGTTAATATTGAGAAGCTTGGGGATCCAACAGTGCTATATAATTTTAGAGAAACAAGTGGAGTAGCGGATGATCTATCCAAATAAGGTTCTCAACTAACAAGGATCAGTTCTAATCAATTTTTGTTATCTCCACTAGATGATGTGGAAGCACAATTGAAACAAGATCGTGATAGAGTCTTATCTAGTAGACTAATTTTCAGGTCATCATGTAATAAGTTATAGTTTTCTTAGAGAATCAATCTATAATGTAGTACTACTAGTAGTAATAACTTTGTTTGATAAAGCTCTTTCATGAGCTTAAACTCTACCAATAGTTCTGTCACTCAACCAGCAGTTTTGTTTTGTTATTGTATGGTACCAACGTAATTACTTCTGTCATCCCTTGTAATATAATCATCACTAGAAATATACCTAATATATCTATTTTACTCCAAAAAATGATGAAACCCCTATATAAAATGAAACAAATTGCTCGAAATATAGACCTTTAACCAATGGATAAAAAATAACTCAAAAACTTCTGCGATGCCTCAAAGTAATCAAGAATCTTGTATATTGACGATGAATAAAATAATCTAATTTTAGCAAAATGTTGTAGATTTTACTATCTCAAATTGACCCAATAACAAACATCTTCGAGTCGGGAACTAACATATATGAAAAAACATGTGTACTAACTAACTCACAATATTTATCAGAAGATGATATTAATGATATTTATGTTGATGATTAAAGATTTGATAAATATATTTGTATTTTAAATTTATAATTATGTTATAAACATAGAAAAATTCATGAATTTGATTTTCAGTTTATTCGTATGTCCAGTTTTAACATAATGAAATTGCTAAACATGTACTAAATAAAAAGAAAAATTTAATATTGTCATGAAAAGCAAGTAAAATTATAGCAAATAAAACTATAACATTACATTACATTCAAAAGATGCTAATCAATGATTTAACATTTTCATAATAAAAACAAGAACAAGAGAACAAAATATGTCTCAAACTATTAATAATTTTCTCCTTTTTTTTACATTTTCTTTCAAAACATCTCCCATGTTTAGCATCCCTTTATAAGTTCCTAGATAAATTTCTATCTTCTCAAACTTTATTATAATTGTTGAGTAAAGCAGTTGTATCTCTTGTAATCAAGGATCTTTTATTTGTCAGAAAATTTTCTTTCTAAATGAAAATCACATTTATTATTTATCTTAAAAAATATAAAATTAAATTAAAAATGATCATAATAATATTTAAAATATTTAAAATTATTATTGTTTTGTTTTCTGAATCTGAATTGTATGCATAATCATGAAATATATTGCTCATACTTGTAAGTCGAGTAACCAACTTAATAGCACCATCATCAACATTAAATGTTTTTCTTCAAAATACGCCTCTTTTAAATTAAATATTGATGGCTCCTTCCTCTTTTAAATTAAATATTGATGGCTTCTTTTCAAATTCTTATGATAAAAAATAAAATTGGTGGTGTAATTCGAGATGCTTATGGTAATTGAATTGTTAATTTTTATAATAGAAATAATGTACACTGTCATGTAATGGTTGAATTGAAAGATCTTTATGCAAGTTTGCAAATAGTCCATAACTATAAAATTTGGCCTATCGAAATAGAAACAAACTCTGTAGAGGTAATTTCTTTATTTCAACAACCCGTTTTTCCTTACGTTAAATATTATGACTTTCTGCAGGTTAATGTTGAGGATCTTGAAAAATTCAGCAATTCTATATAATTTTAGAGAAGCAAGTGGAGTAGCAAATGATCTATCTAAAGTAGGTTCTCAACTAACAAGGATTATTTCTAATCACTTTCTGTTATCGTAATACCCCATATATTTTTAAGCTAGAAAATGAACCGTTATTCCTACACATGAAACCTCCTATCCTGTGATTCATATTGGAGTACATAAATTAGGATGATTATCCTAGTGATAATAGAGCTTATGATGTGTTAAGAATGTTCATAAGAGTCACTTAGAGTAAGCCAAGCTACGAACTTTTGAATCCATCA
Organism: Capsicum annuum; assembly: GCF_002878395.1. Classification (NCBI taxonomy): domain Eukaryota; kingdom Viridiplantae; phylum Streptophyta; class Magnoliopsida; order Solanales; family Solanaceae; genus Capsicum; species Capsicum annuum. Next base: position 211,622,569 of record NC_061114.1, on the reverse strand, counting down.
AGTTTTCATGTGTGATTTCACATAGGTCATCTTTGAATGAGAATAACTTGGTTTATAGGTGGTATGTTGGAAGAATTATACCCTACAAATTGTAGAGAATTTAATAATCTTTTCGTCGATACCAAATTCGCCTAAAACGGACACCCGGTAAAGAAGTTATCGCGATTTAAAGTTTCAGCAGCGTCATTTCAGTTAATGGCTCATCGTGCCATAAGCCAAAATGATGTTTGTCAATTTTTAGTGTCTCTCCATGATTGTACCACATCGCGGTGAGTTTCCAGATCACAAACGGGGGGCAACGCGATATCTCTGCGTCACGTCGGGGGCCCAAATCAGGTAATTTTCATAGAAATTAAATGACACATCTAGAGGGGTATTTGGGTCATCTTTCCACCCCTATATATATTCTATAAACACAGAATTAATCCCTTATTTCACCAAAACATACTCTTTCTCTCAAAATCCTCTCAAGAACACATTAGGTTTTTCAATTGGGGATTCAAGTTCAAGCAAATTTCTCTATCAATCATCAAGAATCTTCCATCTAAGGTATGCATAGTGTTCATCTATGGATCCATTTCGTTCATAGAGATCAAGAACCATGTTTTATATATTATATTATGATTGTCTTGTTGTATATGACCATGTACATGTTGATGATTGTTGTTTAAGTTTCAAGATGATATCTAAAGGTGTTTTCATGAAGTATATGTGTTTGTTAGTTGAAATCCATGAACTTTATATGGTTTAAAATGGGGAAATTCATAAAAACACACCTAAGCTAAAAGAATGCATGCAAAGTGTTTGATAAAAGGCCTAGGATGATAGAATTTATGTCCGATGATTTAATAGTGCTTAAATGACAAGTTCATGCTCTATGCTTTATGATTTCATATGAATTCCACGTGATTGATATGCGTCATTATTGTGAAATGGATTGAGCATGATATTGAAGCTATGCAAGTATACACATGTTGTATGAATTTCCCTTCCATACGCAAGATGTTGAGAACTATGCTTAGTGTGAAATCCCCTACTTATGATATGGTGAATTGTGGACTCCATTTTATGATCAAGTCAGTTATGTGTGTCAGTTTCCTTCCATCGAGTCCTGGGGGTACTAGTACCCAAAAAATATAGTTGTGTGCCTAGAGCCATATCACGTTATCACGATAATCTCAGTCAATCCATGATCTATAGAACTCAGTCAGTCATGTGACTCGGGAGATCTCAGAAATCTCATGATCTTAATAAATTCTCAGATAGTAGTACTATTCCGTCAGTCAATGGAAGTCAGTTACTCGGTCCATGTACAGCCAGTTAAATCATACTCAGTCTCTTCAGATGGGAGTAGAAGTTATCACCGAGTGAACCCAAGTATGGGAACTCACCTGCCAGTTTAAGGTGTGATTCTTAGTAGTCATCCTTGTGTTCCAGAACTACATAGACAGCGTAGGTTGAGACATCTTAACCTGCTAGATTAGGGTTGATGAGGTGGCTTAACCTATTAGTTTAGGGTTCCCACCATTCTCATTCGAGTACATTCCAGCTAAGGGTCACTCACAGTTGTCCTTACCAATGGCGCAGTAATGACACCCTTCCAGTCGGGGAAGAGATTGGACCCCAACCTAGCTATATGCATTATTGGGGCATGTTGATTAAGCAACTACCTCCCACAGTTTCAGTCCCAGTCTCAGTAAAAGAACTCAAATAGTTCTTTAGATTTCAGTATACCAGGACTGTCAATTACAGTCAATTCAGTTACAGTACGGAACTCAAGTAGTTCCATAAGATTCAGGACTATCAGACACAGTCATCCATGTTATCAAAATTTCAGTATCAGTCATGTTAGATAATAGTAAACCATGTATTAGCGCACAGATCCCGATATCATGTATTCGTGATTTTAGTTACTATGTATGCATATTTGCACTCTTACGTTCATATCAGTCAATCAGTTAGCATTGTTCATGCATGTACCCCCTTTTCCATTTAGTCTACCTCACTCGTATACTCAGTACTCCCAGTCGTACTGACGCATTTATGCTATGGTACTTTCTTTCATGTTACACCATAGGTTCAAAGACACGAGTTCTAGATCAGCAGTAGCATTCCAGTCATAGAGTTGCAGTGAGTCCTCATCCATTTGAGGACGATATTATTTTATTTCATTTATTATTTCAGTTCAGTTTTGCTAGACGGAGTTAGTTGGAGACATATTCCTTCAACTCCTTATTTCAGACAGTATTTAGAGGCTTTCAGATTTAGTTCAGATTTTAGATTCAACTTTTTGTTGTTTTAGGTATTTGTTACCCTATATGGATGTTATTATTTATCAGATATTCTATTCAGTTGAATCTTATGGCCTATTATTCATGTTTTCCATATTCTACAAGTATATTATATAGTGTACAGGTACAGATATCAATTATGGGTTAGTTTGTGGTCCCTTGGGGTCATAAGTGGTTTCACTCAAGCCCTGGCAAGATAATCAACAATCAACAAAACATTTCACTTACTTGAAGAAGAACCTGGTCCCTTACTTAGCAAGTCGTAGACTTTGTAATAGGTAGGTTATTTGAGTTGTAATAAGTATTTTGTTCTAGTTTCAGTAAAGTATAAACTGAGTTAGGATTTGTATCTTCAAGTTAGGAAACTCGAAGACTTGGGGACACTTATCTTGGGAAGATTTATGTTTTTGTAGAAATAGGAGTTAGAAGTTTTAATTCCTAGTTTACAAAAAGTCTTGTAATTTGTTGATTGTTGAGGCTCAAGAGTAATAGTAGAGTTGGGGTTAAATCATGTAGAGGTACAAGTCGTGGTTTTTTACACCTTTCTTGAGATGGCTGTTTTCCACGTAAAAATACTGTGTTTAATGTTTACTTCAGTGAACCACGTTAGCTTAATTGTTCCACAGATAGGTAACCGGTAGAGTATAATATTAAGATCAGTAGGGCACATACTCTAAAAGGTGGTATCAGAGCGAGGTTGTCTTAAATAAGGCTAGCACCTAAGAACACATCACAATGATGAATTTTGTACCTCCTACTGGTCACAATGAAGGTCAGTTAACTACTAGACCTCCACTTTTTGATGGCTCTCACTTTATCTGGTGGAAATCTAGGATAGAGATGTTCATCCAAGAAGAAGACTACGAATTATGGGATAGGATTACTAATGGTCCTACTATTCTAATGAAGTTATGGTGAACCAGTCAAGAAAGTAAGGAATGAATTTACTACTGATGACTTAGTGGCATTAAAGAAAAATGCTAAGGCTAAGAACATCTTAGTCTGTGGATTGGGACCGACTGAATACAATAGAGTTCCAACCTGCATCACTGCTAAGCAAATTTGGGATGCAATGGTATATGCACATGAGGGTACCTCTCAGGTAAGAAAATTCAGGATTTTTCTTTTTACTAAATATGAGGCATTTAATATGAAGGAAAATGAATCATTGCATGAGATGATGACAAGAATTACTGCCTTAACAAATGAGCTAACTTCTTTGGGAAAAGTTATCATTGAGGAGGAACAAGTTTAAAAGGTACTGAGAGTACCACCAAAATAAAAATTCAATGTTAAGGTAACTGCAATTAGAGAGGCAAATAAGGATCTTACAGGTATGACCCTGGATGAATTAGTAGGGAATTTGAGGACTTATGAAATAGAAGTTGATGGAACCAAAGAATAAGTAGCTCCTGAGAAAATCTTAGCTTTGAAGGCTTCTGATAGTGATGAAGAAATTGAACTTGATAAGGAACAAATTGCCTTCATAACTAAGAACTTCAGTAAATTCTTTAAAAAAAAGGGAATAAGTAGCAAGAAATGTTCAAATGAAATCCAAATAGATGCTACAAGTGTGATAAGACTGATCATCAGATCAGAGATTGTCCTATATGGGAAATAGAATGGAGAAAGGAAAGGGCTGAAAAGAAACTGAAAGAAAAGGCCAAAAGGAAAGAGAAGAAAGAACATGCAATGATAGCAGCATAGGAATTTGATTCAGATGATGATGAAGTTGATGAAACTGCATTCATGGCTTCTGGAGATTCAGACTTAGAGGAAGAAGATGATGCTTCTGAGGTAAGTATACTTGAACTTAAAGAAAAACTGCATTTATTCTCTAAATGAAAACTAGTTTCCTTAATGAGTGCACTAATTGATGATTTTCAAGAATTAACTTCTGATAGGGATGAATTGTTCAATAGTCTTGCAAGTCTTAAATTTGATCTCATTGATTTAAAAGCTTGCAAAGTTATAGTTGAAAAGGAAAAGTGCACTCTTAAGAAACAGGTTGCAGAACTTGATTCTTCAAATAATAATCTTAAGTCTAAAGTCCTAAAGTTGACACTCACTGAAAATGGGAAAAAGGCCATGAGTAAAGAACAAGAAAGTGTTGAACTTGAGTTAGAGAAGTACAAACAAGAGTGTAGTGATGCAACAAACATGATAAATAAGTTGAGCCAAGAAGTCTCTAAACTGAATCATGATCTTGAAAAAGCTAATAAGTGGACAAATTCTTCAAGAATTATTCACAGGTTGAGTGAAGGAAATGACAATGAGAAGGTAGGGTTGGGTTTCACAAAGTTTTTTATAATCCTAAAGATTTATGTTACATTTGTGGTAACCTTGGACATCCAACCACTAAATGTCAGTGGCTGCTAAAAGCAGATCTAACAATCAAAACCTGGCAAATAGATTTTCTCAAACCAAAAGGAAAAGAACTGGTTCAGGCCAGAGAAATAGGTCATATTACATATTGCCAGCCTGGACTAAAAGAAATTTAATTTATCCATTTACTCATAAAACAGGACCTAAGCTTGTCTAGGTTCCTAAGTCTAACCATTGATTTCTTACAGGAGAAGGTGAAAGGAAGCAAAAATCATAGGCGCCTTTCTAGGGTTCAGTGATCTTTTCAAAAAAAAAGTTTTGAAAAAGTGTTAAAGTCTAACGCATTTGGTATCTCTTGTTTAGTTAGTTTAAGGTGGTTGGTTTGTGGCATGTTGGTTGATCTTCCACATCACACCAAATCCAAGGAAGAGTTAGTTGTGTCCAACAAAGATATAGAGAGTGACATTATGGATCAAACGAGAAGTCAGAAAAATGATAGTTTAAAGCAAGAGATTTTGAGACTAAGGCAAAAAAATGATGGAAATGCATCGAGCTTAAGCCAGTGGGTTTCCTCCTCCTCCATTCCCCACTATTGACCTTGTAAATACCTTGAGTTTTCCATCATAATTGCAAAGTCAGTTTCCTACTATTGTTAATGCACCACAACATGCCTCAGAATTTATTCCACTTCAACTGCATCCCAATACTTCCACAACTCTTTCTTTATCTCCTCAGTATAAACCTACTACATTCATAACACCACATATAGTCTGTGATCTTGATGCTCAACCCTCTACTGAGGCTTACACATTAGCTATCCACCCAACGGTTGTACTTCCCCAAGCCGCTAGTGAACCCATGTTCAATACTATTGATGATCATTGCTACACTCCTGAGCCTACTTTTAAGTTAACTGGACCATCAAAATTTCTTAACAAGAAGCCTAGTGCTAGAAGAGCCAGAGAAAATGGTTGGGAAAGTAAAAAGTGTAGAAAATCCTATAAAAAGTTCCATAAGACTTGCGGGTAAAGAAAATGTTTCATATAAATATTAGGGCATGTATTCAAGTGTTAACCTTACTCCAAGCTTTGAGATATCAAAATTTGAGGAGCATGATGGACATGAGGATTTTGTGAAACATTTAGGATGATATGGCAATCAATTAAGGGAAACTGGAGAGAAGAAGAATGAGGAAGATGAAGCTGTTATTGTAGTTGGACAACGGGCACATCCAAGAAGACCACATCATCGGTACCCTCAGTCTCAAGCCTAAGTTCATACCCAAGCTCTAAATAATAACTCCTAAAATCTATTATTCTCCATTTCCCCTACCTCTGTATCCAGTATATAGAGTGCAACCATATGTTCAACCCTCTTTTTACTCAAAATGGTATGCACCAACTCCTCAGAGTCATCCTCCAACTCTACAAACATATCAAGGCCCTTCTAGGCCTGATGTTCGAACTAAGTCAAACAATGAAAAAAGGCAGAAGCCTAGAGATAGTTTCACGATAATTGGAGAATTATATAATAGTCTGTTCTAGAGATTAGTACAATGGGGCATGATCACTCCTCTCCTTGGGTATACTCTTGACCCGCATTCAAGAAATTTTGACCCTATTATATGACCGCATATCATTCTGATGTTCAGGGTCACAGTATTGAAGATTGTCATGCTTTGAAAAGAGAAATAGAAAATATGAGTCAAGATAATCAATTATGGTGCAGAACATTGACAATGGTGAAATCTTTCATCATGTTGATATGCAAATCATCGGCTAAGATATCAAGCTCAACAATTGTGAAGTTACTCCTCTCCTTACCAAGAAGGATTGTTGATAGTTTGTTTTGTTTTTCTTTCTATTTTTTGAATTATTTTAGGGTTGTAGTTTGAAATCTATCTTGTTTTATTTCTCTATCATCTTCATTTAAACCCTTCTATCTTTCCTTTTATTGAAATATGGTGTCCCTTGTAGTTTTTTCTTATTTTAAGTTATTTATTTGTCTTCTTTACATAATACATTTTATCTTGGTTCTAGCGATAAGACATGTTTGCAAAATTTTCAGCGAGATCTTGAAATTCGATTTAATCATGAAACATTAAATCAGAAGGCTAAAGTTAGAAAAAAAAAGCATCTGAAAAAATAGGTACAATGTTGAGACATTTGCTGACAAGCCTTCTTTTAAAATTAAAGCAATTATTTTGACAATCACAAGAATAACTTGGTCATCAATCGAAAGACATATCTCAATTAGGTCAAATAGTGGATGCATGATCCTATATAAAGAGGAACAAAAGAAAATCAGTTTCATGGAAGCATTGGTCATTCGATGTGAGGAATGTACATTAAAGGTGAAGTTTATGCTGGACAAGTGTAGAAGAAGTTGTGACGCATAGGATCAATTAAAGTTAGTGATGTAAAAGTGTTCACAAATGACTTTCATCTCCCACTTTGATATTGCATATTATGTTCTTGTATTTTTAAGGATTGCTATGACAAAGGTATTCCATTTCTACTATCCAAACATTGTTTCATCTTTTATTTATCTCATTTGAGTTTTAGTTCTATTTTTCTTTTATACCCCTCTTTTGGAATCAAGATAGAGTCAGCAAAGTTTAAAGAAAAAGCATCGAGTAAAAGAATAGAATCAGAAACAAAGAAAAAATGCTCAAGAAGAAAGAAAAGATATAAGTGTCAAGAAATAGAGTCAGAAAAAGTTCCCAAGATAAAAAGAGTCGATAAAATAAAAAAAAAAAAAAGATAAAACGAATCAAAATCAAGCAAAAGAACAAGTTGCCAGAACTACGTCTGACCTGATTCTCCTCTTTCAAGAGTGAGATACATAGACAACCCTACTCTGGGTTCTGTCCAACCAAATAAATAATTTAGAATTACTAGCCAAAAGAAATTGGGGCATGAGTTAATCTTCAATGTTTGAGTCGATTCAAAAAAACTTATAAGTCCCCCCCACTTCAAGTGTCATTTGAGTTTCATGCCATCCTTTTTTTCTAACCCTATCCAAAAGTCAAGTTACAACCAAAGAAAGGCCTTCACAACAATATTTAATAATAATAAGGCTAAGCATGCAATGCATATGATGATGCATTTTGGGAACTACTTTACTTTCTCAGCATAAGGAATCAGGAGAGAAATAAAAATGAGAGAGTCTTACGGGTGAAAATCCTCACGGGCAAAGTGAAACGGTGGTAAGTTGAGAGAGTCTTATTGGTGCAAAACCTCACTGGAACCATACAACGATTGTGAGTTAAGAAAAATGAAAATGAGAGTGTCTGATAGAGTCTTATTGGTGAAAATTCTCATGAACATTGCAAGACGATGGTGAGCTAAGGGAAATAAAAATGACAGAGAGTCTCATAGATGAAAATCCTCACAGGCACTGAGATTGAGAGAAATGAAAATAAGGGCTCCATTGGTGAAAACTTTCACGGATACCATAAGGAAATGAGGAGCTGAGAGAAAGAAAAATGATAGAGGCTTGTTGGTGAAAACCCTTCAAGGTGTCACTAGCCGAATGAGGTCTATAAGTGCAATTGACCTAAGAAAGCAACTCAGTTTTAGGAAAATTAATTAAACAATAATTGATGAGATTTTGGATGGAAAGATCAGGCAATCTAATCCAAATGCATGTCATAATATTTAGAGTTGACTGCCATTTTTAGATTTTTTTTTCTTTTCTCTATTTTTTTTAAAAAGGACACGCATCATCTTTTCTTTCTTCTTTATTTCTTTGTTTTTGTGCTTTTGAGTCTGTCATTCGAATAGAAAATTATTTTTCTCATGTTTTTGATTCAAGTCCATGTCAAAACAAGTGAGAAAGGATTTCAAAACTTGCTACCAACATCTTTAATTTTACAAAGCAAGACAAAAGGCAACACATGGAAGAAAAATGATTGTAAGTTGAAATAAGACAAAAGAAAGTTTTGTTAGAATATAAGTTTGGGGAATCGATGAAATACCAAGGTTCGAAAGATTTATCGAAGAGACATAGAAAAATAACGGTACTATGTTTGCTTCTGAGTCACTTTTAGAAATCTAAGTTTGGGCAATGGTGCAACAAGTCGATGACATATGCCATTAGCTGAAAGCAAAATTAAATGGGATAAGTGCAAGAGAAATTGACTCAAAAGCCAAAGTCACAATCCAACCACCCTGTTTTAAACTCACAAGTTTTCTTTGTAAGAAATAGGAACACTTGTTACCTTCAAATCAAAGTCTTCAAAGCACAAATATTCAGAGGTGCGGTTCATCATTTCTAGAAATATAAGTGGTGGTGTTGATGTACAGAAACTCGCCTGGAGAATGGGGTGATGAAATTATAAGTTAGGAGCCTGCCTGAAGAACAAGGTGGTGAAATTGCAAGTCGAGAGTCCACCCAAAGATTAGGGTGATGAAATTATAAGTTAGGAGCTCACCTGGAGAACAGAGTAAAAAAAATTACAAGTCGGGAGCCCGCTGAAGAATAGGGTGATAAAATTACAAGTCAGGAGCCCGCCCGACTATTAGGGTGATGAAATTGCAAGTCGAGAATCCGCCCGAAGAATAGGGTGATGAAATTCAAAGTCAAGAGCCTGCCTGGAGAATAGGGTGATGAAATTGCAAGTTGGGAGCTCATCCAGAGAATAGAGTGAGGAAATTGCAAATCGAGAGCCACCCGAAGAACAGAGTGATGAAATTAAAAGTCAACATATTGGAGAAATTATAAGCCAGGAGCCCATCTAGAGAGCAGAGTGAAGAAATTAAAGTTCAACAAATTAAAAATAATAACAAGTCAGGAGCCCACCTGGAGAATAGGGTGAAAAATAGAAAGTCAAGTAACAAGTTAAAGAAATTGCAAGTCAGGAGCCCACATGGAGAATAGGTGAGAATTTCCAAACTCAGGTTTAAATTCAGAAATACCATCTATAGATCATGGTCAACTTTGAGTTCCTCTCCAACTCCAGATTTTGTATGGAGAAAGTATCTATACTCAAAGTTCAATCCAAAGAAGACCCGATCTTATATCACTTTTGAAAGCATTGAAGACTCAAGTCAAGAGTCAAGACAAGCTGCATAGATAGGACTTTTTATAATTTTAGTTATCTTTTTAACTTAATTTTAATTTTTAATGTAATGACAAAGTTGCGGATTGAAAACTTGACAGGGCCTCACTCGACTCACCAACTCAATATAGTTTCTCTCCCTGTCAATCCTGGAACTACATGTGACTTGACTCCCACGTAACTTGAGATAGGTAGAATGCCCAAAATCAAGACTTAGTTTCTCTCTTTTCTTCTATTTCTTTCTTTTGAATAATGGTCGGGACAAAATTCTATCTCATTGTCTACTTCTATGTCTAAAAATACTTTGCGTTTACATCCAAAGAGGGGCATGATATAGACACATAATGTTGTCCCTCTCAAAAGTCAACTTTTACCCATTTACCCTCACCATACCATGTATCTCACCACCATGTGATGATCCCTCCACTAAAAACAAAATAATAAATTCTCAACCAAAAATAATAACCTATCCTAACTAATTTTGACACCTCACAACTTCACCACCCCTACCCACGTACCTTCCCTACCCTACCTCTCTATTCATATTTTATTTTCCTTTTTAAGCATAACAGAATACAATTCCCACATATACATAGTAGTACATATACCCACACACCTCATTGTACACTTGGGGAAACCTCACTATTTCCATTCAAGAAAATACAGTACACACACCCTCATAATTAGAGAGAGCATAAATCCTCACATTCATTCACTCACCTCACAGTAGCAATACACTACCTAGTAACAACACACTACACACACCAGCACCACTAATATATTCGCAAAAAACATACACACCGGACGTGCACACATAGTGAGGAATTAAAAAAATAGTGGAAAACTGTCAGAAAAAATAGAGGAGATTGATAAAAATAAGTGAAGAATTAAGAGGGAGATTGGGGTAGCAAAAACAATGAGGAAACATGTTGAATGAAGAGGGATAGTGAGAAAATGAGAGAGAGTCAAATCAGAGAGGGAATATGAGAGAAGAAGGTCGGATGGTTTTGGGTTCCCAACAAATTTCTCACCTGAATCAGCATTCTCTCACCAAATCCGACAATCCGCAGTCCCCCCCATAATATCAAAATCCTCCTTTGTTTCTTATTCTCTGGCAAAATCTCGCTGGGAAACATTATTTTGCTGACTAACAGGGTCCTTCGGAGCTCCTACATAGTGAGCCACCACCAGAAAAATCATGACCAGTCAATCCCGGTGCCAAAATACATTGGGAAAAATAACTAGTTTGGGTAAATATGAGTTCGAGGTCAAAATCAGTGATTTGGTTCGACTCGAGGTTCTTGATGTGGACTCCATCTTATTTAATTGAGTAATACTTGATTTCAAGATTCAATTGAGGTCCATTTCTACTCTCGTTCTCTATTTTTATCTTAAATTTTAATTACTGTTATGGGTGTGAACGACTTGTGTATTTACTATACTTGGATCTTTGTCGTGTGTATATGATTGATGTTGGATTTGGATGTTAAAAATTGAAAAGAGCAAAATGATTTATTAATATTGATGAAACATGTGATTAGGAATGAAATTAGGGAGGAAATTGAACAAGTGATAAAAGTGAACGTGGACTTGTTTTGATTCATTATTAGTGGTTCAATTCGAAACAAATATTAATATTTTTTAATGTGATAGTATCATGTGAGTTCAAAATGGTAGGCAAATGATAGGTTGGGTAGGCAAATTTAGGAATTATGGATTGTTGAATATTTGGATATTTTGTTAAATAATTTCTATTTTATCTCATGGAATTGAAATTGTATTCATTTGCCAAGGAATGCCCCAAGGCATATTGTACTTATTCACCGAAAAATAACTCGAAGTATCATGTATGCAAATGAGGCTCGTGATCAAGGCCCAAGGCATTGGGTAAAGCATAGCTCGGGTATTTAGTATAGTTAGGTTTTCATTTCAGCATCTTTATTTTGGGTTTGTAATAAATTAGACTAGACACTAATTTTGGAGTTTTGATTGTTTTGGTTGTTCGCTTTCTTGTTTATGTGGTTTGTTGGTTTATATATTTCATAGTGTCATACTAGCTAATATATAATATGAAGAGACCATGGTCTAACCACATAATCGAGGGGTGCATAACACCTTATCCTCGATCAATAGAATTACTTAACCAGAATCTATGTTTGTGGATCAATTTTAGAGTCAAAAATATTTTTAAAAAGGATTTTCAAAGGTAACTTGGCACACTAAGTTTAAGTCAAGTGGAAACTATGAGTTTAAATGTAAAAAAAAATCCTTTTTGAAATAAATTTTCATTTTGTCACTTTAATAAAAAAAAACCCTCTGAAACTTAAAATCAATCTTTTTTGGTAAAAAAAAGGTGTGACACAACCCATGCATGACACTCACCTATGATTGCATAAACCCAAGTCTTCTCTCCATTTGGTTACACCTTTTGATAGTTCAATCTCATACTAGTGTTCAAACATTGTTGTTACAAGATTACTCAAACCAAACCCCCCATTTACTTTTATTTGTTGTTAAATTTTGCAATATGAGTTAACATCTAGTTAACTACCAACACTCATAGGTCTTGAATTTTACATCTTCACACCTCGTGTATTTGAACTCGACTCTTAGTTTGGTAAATACATTAATGACGATCGATTTACACCTCAATTTGAGTGTATGTTTGAGCTTTATCAAAAATGGCATTGTTATTGGGGAGTGAAACATAGTTTTCACTTTTATAGTGTTGTTAGTGACCTTGGGTTAGCCGTAGTGTTTTAGTTTACATTATTTGTTGTGTTTATCTTTCTCAGGTGAAGATAATAGCATACACGATACCATGAGCCAACACGGTAGTAGTGCTGGCTCTTTTGATTGGCATATCAAGGACATGGATTACCTCAAAGATATGGGGCGAGCTAGTGCTATTTGTATCCCACCAACTGAAGGTAGTAGAGTATTTCACATTACTAGTGTGATGCTTTATTTTCTTCAAATAAAAGGTTATTTAGAGGTCACATAGTTGAGGATGTCAATCTGTACTTAAAGAATTTCTATAATGTGAGCTCTCCACTTGACATAGCCCACATTTCTCAAGAATCAGTCTGGTTACGTCTTTTTCCATTCTCTTTGATAGAGAAGTGGTGTTATGGTTGTAGTCTTTTCTCATGAGGTCTATCACTTCATGGATTGAGTTCCCTAAAGCCTTGTTGGGTAGGTACTTTGCTCCTTCTCAGATATTCCAACTAAGGGACGAAATCACCAACTTTCGCCAACTTAGGGGAAAACTATTGTATGAAGTTTGGCAACGTTTCAATGATAAGTTAATCAATGTCCAACTCATGAGGTTTTGGAGAAAATGTTTCTTAAATTTTCAATAGGTCATTGGATCAATTGAATAAGGCAGTTGTTGATAATACATCCAGTGGTTCTCTTGTCAAATTATCCTATAGCATTGCAGAAAATTTGCTAGATTAAGTCATAAAACGAAATAGAGGTTGGCACAGGAAGGATGTTGAGGTGGCCATTGGGGCTCCCTCCATATCTTTTGTGAGCCAAGAACGAAGGAAAAAAGATGAAAAAAGGACTGTAACTATGGATAAGGTGATGAATCAACTCGACTTTCTTACTAAACATGTGATGGGGGGCCTTCCTGAGGTTGTCAATGCCATTATTTCCAAGCGTATTAGGGATTATGATAATTAAGAAGTGGAGAAACTTTATGAGGAGATAAGGTTCTTGTCGAACCATTTAGGGGGTTTCTGCCCTACCTATCAAAGGCAAGGCAGGAATCAAAGTTGGAAGGATCAAAACTGTTATATATCCCCTCATGATATGTCTAAGGGGAAAGAGTCGAGCGTTATTGATCCATAAAAATTAAGAGTTAAGATGTCTTAGCTCTCATTTTAATGGGGGTTGAGGGGAACGACAAAGGGGTAAGGGAAATGAAAAGTGACTTCTCTCAACTAAACCAAACTGTGACATATCATTCAGCCTCCATCAAGCAACTAGAAATGCAAGTGGACCAAATATTGGCATAATTTAATGCTAGATAAAAAAGGAGACTACCTAGTGACACGGTGGCCAATTTGAAATATGATGTCCATATCTCAACTATTGTCACTAAAGTGGCCAAACTCTTGGTGAAAAGGTTGTTGATCTTGGTGAAAATCATAATAAAAAAGAAATTGATGAGCAAGAAAATGTAAAAGAAACATGGCTAGAAAAGCTAGTGATGATTCTCCTAAGCCCAATGAAATGAATGTTGAGGAACCAAAGGTAGTTGAAGAAAAGAGTGAGAAGGAGGAGACTCCTAAAGAGGTAAATAAAGATGCTCCAAAAGTGAATGAAACTCCACTTATTCCATTGTCACAAATTAAAATTCCTTCATTCCTACAAAAGCTCCTAAAGAAAGAAGACAGTACCTAGTTCAAGAAGTTTCTTGAGAAATTTAGCAACTTATCGACAAATATTCCTTTGATAGAAGATTTACAAGAAATATCACGGTATGCTAAATTCAAGAAGGACTTTGTCTCAAAGAAGTGAGTTATGGATTTTGAAACTATTGAGGTGACTCATAATTATAATGCTATAATTTCTAACATAATGGTGGTGAATAAAGAAGACCCAGGTTCATTCACGATTCCTTGCACTATCTAGATATACAAATTTGCAAAGGTCTTGTATGATCTTGGGGATAGTATTAACTTGATTCCATTTTCCGTGTTTCAGAAGTTGACTTGGGTGCACCTGTGCCTACCACCATGAGACTTTTAATGGCTAATCGTTCAATTAAAAAGCATGTCGGTGTGTTGTATAATGTATTGGTAAAAGTTAACCGGTTTATCTTTTTGATCGACTTTGTTATCCTTGATTGTACGGTTGATCTTGAAGTCCCAATCATTATTGGTAGGACATTCTTTACTATCAAAAGTATGTTAGCTGATGTGGAGTATGGTGAGATAAAAGTTCTGGTAAACAATAAAGAAGTTTCCTTTAATGTGTGTAAGTCCATAAAGCAATCTATGGACTTGCAAGTGATCTCGCTGATTGATGTAATAGATGATGAAGTGGTTAATTCAATTATTATGGATCTTGTGAATGACCCTTTGGTGGGTGTATTGTGTAACTTTGGCAGTGAGGATATTCAAGAATATGATGAGGTGATCGTTTCATTGACAGTTCTTGGATCTTATACCAAGAACCCGGCCAATTGGATCTTGACTTGAAATATCATGAAAGTCCACCCGCTAAATCATCCATCATTAAACCTCCTTAACTTGAATTAAAGTCATTTCCTTCTCATATATTGTATATTTTATTAGGTGAGAACAATACTTTGCCAATCATTGTTGTGGGTGATCTTGAACCTTGTTAAGTGGATGCCTTGAAAGCTATTGTGACAAAGTTCATTCGTGCTATCAGATAGACTATAGTGGATATTATAGGCATAGCTCCTGAAATTTGTTCCCACAAAATCACGTTAGAAATTGATCATGTTCCAATTGTGGAGCACCAAAAAAGAATCAACCCAATAATGCAGGAGGTGGTAAAAAAGGAAATTATAAAGTGGCTTGATGTGGGTTTCATCTATCCAATTTCTAATAGAACATGGGTGAGCCGGTTTAATGTGTTCCAAAAAAGGTGGCATGATGGTAGTTCTAAACGAGAATAATGACCTTGTCCCTATCTTATGGTCATGGGTTGGAGGGTGTGTATGGACTATCCCAAATTGAACTCGTGGACTAAGAAAAATCATTTTACCATGCCTTTTATGGATCATACATTGGATAGGCTAGCCGGTAGGGGTCAGTATTACTTTCTTGATGGTTATTCAGTGTATAATCAAATTTTCTTAGCCTAAAAGATCAAGAAAAGACCACCTTCACTTGTCCATATGGCACTTTTTATTTCAAGCGCATTCCCTTTGGGATATGTAATGCACCGGCCACATTCCAATGATACATGTTGTCTATTTTTACAGATATGGTAGAAGACACCATGGAGATCTTCATGGATGAATTCTCCATGGTTAGAGATTCATTTGAGTCTTTCCTTGATAACTTAAGCAAAGTTCTTGAGAGGTGTGTAGAAACCAATCTCGTCTTAAATTGGGAGAAATGCCACTTTGTGGTTAAGGAGGGCATTGTACTTAGGCACAAAATTTTAGGAAAAGGTATCCAAGTGGATCAAGCAAAAGTTGAGGTGATTTCTAAATTGCTTCCACCTATCTTCGTAAAGGGTGTTAGAAGCTTCCTTGGCCACGCCTGGTTCTATAGTCGTTTCATTAAGGACTTCTTAAATATTGCTTATCTGTTATGTAAAATCCTTGAAAATAAGGTAAAGTTGGTTTTTCTAAAGGCGTTCAATTGGATCAAACAACTCCTTGTGTCTTTTTTTATCATAGTAGCTCCAGATTGGTCAATTTCCTTTGAACTAATGTGTGATGGAAGTGGTATTGCTTTAGGTACAGTATTGGTCCAAAAAGAGAGAAGTTGTTCTACCCAATCTATTATGCAAAAAAATCATTAAATGATGCTCAACATAACTATTCGGTTATGGAATAACAGTTGCTAGCAGTGGTGTATGCTTTCAAAATATTTTGTACCTACTTATTGGGCACAAAAGTGGTTGTGCACATGGACCACATCAGTCTTTGATATCTCATGGCAAAGAAAGAGGAAAAAACACATTTGATTAGCTGGATATTTCTCTTGTAAGAGTTTGATTTTGAAGTGAAATATCAAAAGGGGTATGAAAATGAAGTAGCCGACCACCTTTCCCGCCTTAAATCCACACATAAAAAGTTTGGTGAGGTTGATATTGATTACACTTTACCTGATTAGCTAGTCATGTCACCTTGGAAAGAATTACACCTTGGTATGCGAACTATGCTAACTATATTGCGAGTTGTGTGCTTCGCGATGATCTTAATCAATATCAAAGAAAGTGGTTTCTATTTGATGTGAAAAGATATTTTTGGGATGAAACATTTTTGTTTAGGGAATGTGTGGAAGGTGTGATCGCGGTGTGACATGGAGGAAAAAATGATAGATATTCTTGAATCTTGTCACTCTACATCATTTAAAGAAGATCACGGTGGGATTTGGACAGTCGCAAAGGTCCTTCAAAGTGGATATTATTGGTCCTTCCTTCATAGGGATGCTATTGAGATGGTCAAGTCTTGTCATCAATGCTAATTTCAAGGTGGAGTCTCGAGGAGGCATGAGATGCCTCTCAATTCCAATCTTGATGTTGAGTTATCCGATGTGTGGGGGATCGACTTCATGGGTCCCTTCGTGAGCTCAAATAATGACTACGTCTCAAAGTGGGTGGAGATCGTGTGCCTCCCAAAAAATAAAATCAAAAGTGTTACTTACTTCTTTAAGAAGTACATCTTTATGACGTTCAGAACTCCACAACCCATTATTAGTGATGGCAGCTCTCATTTTTATAATCGGGTCTTTGGTGCTCTCCTTGACATGTATAGGGTGAAGCATAATGTTTCTACCCTGTATCACCCTAAACGAGTGGCCAAGTTGAGGTGTCAAATCATGAAATTAAATCCACCCTTGAGAAGACCATGAATGTTGGTCGTACAAATTGGGTGAGGGAACTTGATGATGCGCTTTGGCCATATAGGATAGCCTACAAAACTCCCATTCTATGTTACCCTACCAATTGGTGTTTGGGAAGGTGTACCATTTACCCATTGAGTTAGAGCATAAAGCTTTGTAGACTTTGAAGAAATTTAATATAAATTGGGAGAATGCATCTAAATCAAAGGTTACTCAACTCCATAGGTTGGAAGATTTCTGACTCAAAGCATATGAAAGCTCCACTTCATACAAGGAAAAGATGAAAAGGCGGCATAGCGCAAAAATCTTAAAGAGGGAGTTTCATGTGGGTGATGATGTGATCTTTTACAATTCAAGGTTGAATCTCTTTACAGGTTAACTTAGATCAAAGTGGTCAGGTTCATTTATAGTCTCAAATGTGTGTCCTAGCGCTGCTATTAAGTCGGAGGACCTTGAGAAGAAGAAATTTTTTATGAATAGGCAAAGATTAAAGCACTACCACATTGGTGTACTAGGTGTGGCCAAGATTGAGTCATTCTACTTCAAGGATCCATAATGATATTAAAAGGTCAGCATGTTGCAACATTAAATAAAGTTCTAGATGGAAGGCAACCCATCATTGTCATGACTTTTCATATAGCATTTGATTTTTAGACTGTTAGAATAGTTTGTGATATTTGGTTTTGATTAGTTCACATAAACTTGGAACCTTACAGGTGATTTGAATAGGTTGGAAGACAAAAAATAGGGGAACATCGAGTTTGGAAGTGTAGCAGCTAAAAAAAACAAAGGAGCAGAATAGGGAAGCATAGATGCCTCAATTATCGCGATCGCGACACACATATCGTGATCGAAATCTGTTGCGATTGCCAAAGGTGTGTTTCAATCACGACATAACATGCCATATGAATATCAAGATCTCAAGGGCCTTACCATGATTGTGGTCCTGCCAGATAATGTGGTTTCAGTGAGCCTCTTTAACTCTTTTATGCCTTCTTGATATGCAGTGAGGGCACTGCAACTTTTAAGTTGGGGGTGGACCTTGTGTCCGTATTTCATAAATCATATTTGGTTTGTAATATTTTGATGTTATCTTGATGTTTTGTGGTGTATATTAGGTACCCCTATCGAACTTATGCTTTATAAAGATTTTGTGGAGTAGTCATTTTTTCTTCATTTTTCATTTCTAGACTTTTATTTCCCTTGTTTCTAGTGATGTTGGACGATCTTTTCCCTATGATAGATTGAGTGATGACATTATTAAGGAAAAATCATTGTGTTAGGTGTTGGAGTCATAGATGTAGGGGAAGTCTGAGTACCCGTGGCTTTACGAATTAGGATTGACCTGATAACTATGGTGAAGTCTGAGTAGCCGTAAGTATTTCCCTCATTAGATCCTGAATACTAAATGGTGGCTTTCTTGGTGCTATAAATACTTAATCTTGCATGGCGAAATACGAAACAAGCATCTCTCCCTGTCTAAAATTTTTTGTGAAAATCAAGGGCATCAAAGTAAATGATTTGGTAACAAAGGTTTACCACTTTTTATGACACCAAATTCTTTAGTTGGTAGTAAGGTGATAAATGAATCTTTTTGTTCTTGAGTAGGAAATGCAATCTAGCCTTGTGGAATAGTTTGCATGCCATGTGTGGTAAGCATTAGTTGAATGATTCTTGTGCTTACTTGTGTCATCTAGAACTTGCCCCGTTGGTCTTTCAAAGCTAATCTTGATTATGCGCGATTGGAAAAATGATATTAGGTCATCTTTGTGATTGTTGAAAGCCACTTAATCCTAAAATCCTGCCCATGTATGAATGGTAACCCTAGTCACCCTTTTTGAGCCTATTAACCATTCATTGGCAACCACATTATAAGCCTCAAATCATTTGAAAGTTACCCCTATATTGAACCCTACCCTTCTTGAATTTGAAATTGCCAACTTGAGGATAAAATCCTAAGTTAGGGGTGTAGTGGAACTTGGAATATTTTATCATGGCCATAGTCTTGTAAATGAGTGCCTAAAAGAAAATCCATGATAGAAAAAAATCAACAAAATAAATAAAAGCATGAAATGGCAAAAAAAAAAGAAATAAAAAAAGAATGCTTTCAAAAGATGGGTGATCTAAAGTGGAAAATGTAGGCACATTTATGGTTAAAAAGGAATGAAGTGGAAAATGATCCACATTGATCTAATTTGAGTCATTTGGATTTCAAGAAGGGTGTGAAATGCTTATCCTACCCTTCGAGCCTACATTAAAAGATTGAAAAAGTCCTTTGGTATCTCCAACTAAGTGTTTTTGAGTTATTAGCAATAAAAAATAAGTGCAAGCATATGCCTTTGGGATCTCCAACTAAGTGTTTTTGAGTTAGTAGCGATAGAAGATAAAGGCAAACATATGGCATGATACTTGTTTGCATTTGGAAATTCTTTGTGAGTGTGAGTGCTTGCATATTCATTCCTTGTTGCATGTTGAAATTATGGTGTGTTGGGACTTTCTTTAGTGAGGAGGCATGTAGACTAAGATAGATTGGTGAAGTTGACATCTTCCGAAAGCAAGGCGAAGGAGCATAGTTGATTTACTATTGAGGGAGAGTCACTTCTTGTGAATTGGTTGTTGTTGCTTGATCATTCTTGAAATTTCATTGCATTCTTCAAAAACTGATTGAATTTGAGGGGGTAGTGTGATTAGCACTTCACATGCTTGTCAACTAATTGCTTGTGCTAATCAAGTTCAAAATCATAGTTGCCATGTGATTGAAAAGTGTGAGCTTCAAAGTTAAGTAATCTCATTGAGTGTGAAGTAGTGTTACTTGAGGCCAAGCAAAGTCTTTAAGTTGGGGTATTGATGAGTAGAAAATTTGCCATTTATTTGTATGATATTTCATGCACACTATGATGAGTTAATTTAATAAGTGAGACTAATTCATTATAAAATGTACTAATTTCTAGTGTTTGTGATCTTATAGGGAAATCTAATGAAAAGGGAGAAAAGGCAAAGCTGGAATGGAAGGAAAGTGAGCAAAGTTGGAAAAAGGTTGAAGATAGGCCCTAGGATTTGACCCTCAAGTGCTTCTATATCACTTTGACGGTCGCAATTACGATTCATTAGGTAGAGATACTGTGATTGTAAACTAATGCATCAAGATCATGATCCATTCAAATAGGCAGAGAAACTGCAATCGTGAGCTAATGCACCATGATAGCGAGAGTCTCTATCATGAAAAAAGGGGGTGATCAGGAACATCAGGTAAAACTTCAAGGGAAGTGATGTAGTTTCACAAGTATCAATCTCAAAATATAAAAGGCTCAACCCTTCATAATTCCAGTATCGAATTTCCAATTTTTGGAGAGTGAAGAACACTATTGTGAGTGCAAGACAATTATGGGTGATTCCGAAAAGAGAGTTTAGCTATTTTATTCAATTTTAAGCTTGGAGATTATATTAATTTCGCCTTTCATGGATTAAATGATATCTAATTTTGGTATATCTCTTTCCTTTATTTCCATGAGTTGCTAAATTTATATCTAGGGGTTATGCTTGATTAGGTGGTGATTAATGTGTGGTTGTTTATTATTGTCCTATTAATTAGTTATTTGTGATGGGTTTTTCTTTTGTTCCATGCTTAATTGAGAATGGGGGGTTTCAAACCCCAATTGCCCTTGAATCCATATCATCCTTGAAAGAGGGGATATGGGTGAGAAACAATTGAAACCATATCATCCTTGCAAGAGGGAATATGGGTGAGGACAATTGTAAACAATAACTTGAGTTAGCTTATTTAATAGCATATCTTAGAAATATGGATGCTAATTGAGGTAGTAGATTGGTAGATTTGATACACTTGTGAGGAGTTTGAAAGAATCAACTTGTGTGATTTGGTGTTTTATTAAAAGATTAGCATCAATACCCCTAACTCTAACATACCCAAAACCCTTGACAAAACTTGGATGAATAATTGACAACCCATGCATGACTCCCACCTAGGATTGCATAACCCTAAGGCTTCTGTTCATTTGGTTACACTTTTTGATATCTCAACCTCATAGCAGTTTTTAAGCATTGTTGTTACAAGATTACTCATACCGAACCCCCCATTTATTTTTATTTGTTGTTTAATTTCATGCTACGAGTTAACATCTAGATAACAACCAACACTCATAGGTCTAGAATTTTATGTCCTTACTTCTCGTGGATTCAACCCTAACTCTTAGTTGGGTTAATATATTGACTACGATTTCTTTACACCAAAATTTGAGTGTAATTTTGAGTGTTATCAGTCATCCCTAGTTTTGATTAAGTTTGAAGGTTTTACCTTCAACCATTTCTTTTATTCTCCAAATAGTGAGAATGGGAAATTAGTGAGCCTCATGTAATCTGTGGAGACTACAGTAGGAATAAATATGTCACCGATCTCTAAGAAGTTTTGTATATGAACATGTGGATCCTCATGTGGAAAACTTGCAAATTTCCAGTTGATGCAAAATTAATGCACCATGTTCTATGATATGCTCAACTTACACATTAATAAAGTGCAAAGCGGTCTTCGTCAATATATTTACCCAACTTTGGAGTCGGGGTCAAATCCAAAAGGAACAATGTGAGTGGCAATCAAATTAATTTCAAAATGATAGATACAAGTTAAATTCAAACAAATGTTACTAAAAGATAAAATGGGGGAGGTGAGGTCCTACACTAATGTTTCTTTTTGGAATTTTCTAGTGTAAGTTTGGGGCTACGAATAATTAGAGTTCTAAAAATTATGCACTGATCTTGGGATTGTGCATTACTAAGGGAGTGACATGTGGGAGCTAATTATTAACATCACTTTAGTAATTCAAAAATGGGTAGGCTTGGTTATAGGTTTTAATGTTAGCCTTTCATCAAAACACCAAACTTTCACCCATTGATTCTTTCAATTACCTAATAGGTATGTTCGACAATTAGAACCACAACCTTAATCAAGGCATCCCTATTTCTAGGATGACACCCATGGCATAGTTAAGCTCACATTCACCCTTATGTCTAAGATAGTGAAAATTTAGCAAACTACACGCATAATTGTCTAACATTGCTTTGGTCCCCATATTCCTCTTTGGAGGATGATATGGTTTCCTAAAGTTCATCGAAAACCCTTCTTTTGAAGATGGCATTGAACTTTCTAGAGATTGGATCTTTCACTCTTCAAACCCATGTAGATATTTGGAGCTTTCACCCATCAAATCCCAACCAAATAGCATAGTAATATAGAACCCATAAACATGAACTACCAAATAGATTTTAGCAATAACAACCCGCACACACTTTAACCCCTATTCTCACATAAACCCAAGAGGAAGATTTAGCTACACATAAGATAAATAAGCATAGATAAATCAAAGCGAATGTTACTTCAAACTTGGCTCTCCTACAATATCAACAAGGGAAGTGAGAAAATCTTCTACTTAGAAAGTTTCCAATGTATTCTTAACCCAAAATTTACACAATATTTGCTTCTAAAAAATGGAGGCTACAAAGTCTCAAACTAAACCAAGAGAGAGGGGGAAGATAGAATAGTGATGTATTGAATCCCTCCTCCATTGGATTAGGGTTTGAGTTTTCTTTTGTTGGGCAAATTTGAAACAGCTTCATGCATTTATAGTTTTTCCCTTTGGGCTGAAATCCTGGAAGGCCGCGATCACAGTGTACTTAACGTGACTGCGGTAGAGAGATCTCAGGCAATTCCACGTGATCACATGACTTTGACCTGCTTGACTCGGCATGATCGTGGAATGACGCCCGTGATCACAATAACTAAGGCCATGTTGTGCTCCAGGTCTTCAACTGGACTTCTTTATTTTCTTTTGTTCCTTTTGTAGCTCCAATTCACATTTTTTCATCTTATCACCTTTGTTCCTACAAAATTTGGATATTAGTTCATTAAACCATAATTATGTATCACTTATTCATTCAAAACAAGGTAAGGTGCACAAATAATGAGTGTGAATGAGTGGTAAAATCACCACTCATCAACACCCCCAACTTAAAGCTTTTAATTGTCCTCAAGCAATAGTACCTCTTACCATGAGACACAATCATCTATGCTCAAACTTCATGACTTAAAGATCACAATGACTTTAACTTTAGTCACTACCTCAAGTAGCTCATTGCACATGGCTAAGCTATTTTCCACTACACCCCTTATCATAAGATGTAATATCCAAGGACGCAAAGACTTTAAAGAGCAACCAAGCAACAAAAATTAACACTCTAGAAGTGACTCCCTTTTAACCACAACTAAGTTGTACTCCACTTGCCTCATTGCTCGGGAGGTGACACAATCACCCACCTCAACTTGTTCATATGCCAACCTCACAAAAAAGAGAATTCCATACACCAAACTACCAAATATACAATAAGGAATTTTAAGTGGAAAAACTCTCTCTCTCTCTCTCAAAAGAAATCTCTATGCAACAAGTGTCATACCATAGGCTTTCCCCTATTTTCAATCACCACTACGAAAAAAGTACATGGTTGGAGATCTTGAAGGACTTTCTAAGCTTGTAACGTAGGTTCGGTTTAGGGTAGGATATCATTTGGGAACAATATAGCGACACCCTTCCTTGAACATCCACATCACACTTTTTGATCTTTCTTTTTGACTATGGGCCACTCCTCTTTGTTTCCTCTCTTTTCATATGCCTACTTTTTTCTTCCATTGTTCGCCTATTTTCTTCTATTACTTTTTCTTGCTATTTTTATGTAATTCTTTCCTTTTGTTGAACCCTTGCTTTTTTTAGTCATTTGTTTTCAATGGTGAAGCACTTAGTCATTTTACTAACACTTAGTGGACCCACACTTATTTCCATCAATCTTTACCACCCCCAACTTAGGCTTTTAGCCTTAAGTTGCATTTTCAAGTTCAAGGAGGGTATGGTTCAAAAGAGGGATAAAAAATGGTTCACAGTTTATAATGAGTTTTCCAAAGGAAGGTTCAAAGGCTCAAAGTGGGTAACTAGGGATTAACTTTATGCACGGGTAGGATTTTTAGGCTGGAGTGGATTTCAAAGTCACAGGGATGGCGTAAGATCATTTCTCAAACAAACTATGATCAAAATTAGCTTTGAAAGACTAATGGGGCAAGTTCTACATAACACAAGTATACAAGAGATGAATGCAAAAGCTTTCCTCACATAGCATGCAAAAACTCGCCAAGGATGCTCAATTTCCCTTCCTGTGAGAGACAAAATTGGAGTATCTATCATTATTTAAAAGCTAAAAAATTATGGAGTCACAAATAAAGAAGAAGTTTTGTTACAAAGTTTCTCATGTCCATGCCCTTGATTTTTGAAAATTTTCAGATGGATGGGGTTGTTTATTTAGCATTTGCACCATGCTCAATTTACTAGGTTATGGCTACAACCAAGGCTTTAGTCTCATAATTTGTCTTAAAATGGGCAAACAACCAATATGGCTATTCAGACTTTGCCAATGGTGTATAACGTGATCTCAAATCAACAATGCTACGGGTACTCAAAATTCCCCTACATCTATGACTCAAAATCCAAACACGATGTTTTCCCTTTAAGAGTTTAGTCACTTAGTCTATCATAGGGAGAAGCTCACCTACACCATTATTAAAAAAAATGGAAAACCAAAAATGAAAACAAACAACTCACAAAATTTCTATGCTTCATGCGTACTAAGTTCAAGTATTTCAAACCAATAAATACACACAAGGGTAGGGACACACCCCCAACTATACGACTTATAGTTACCTCACTACACAATTTAAAAGCATAAGAAGGGTTAAATAGATCACTAAACCCTCACTAATAACCATGTCAAAAGTTGGATAGAGAGGCGTGATCGCGACTTGATTGGTCCCATTGCAGTATCGCTATTACAGCCTGTGGCCCGCAATTACGGTACCTGAGGCCATCTGCTCCTCTATTTTGACCTGTATTTCTGCATGGCTGCTACACTTTAAAACTTGGTTTTCCCTTATTTTTTTCTTCTAGCCTGCCTTAAAGCACCTACAAAACATTAGAATTTTGTGATTTATTCAAAAGTAAATCATGTAAACATGAAAATGATGGGTTTCCTCCCATCAAGCACTTGGTTTAACGTCACGGCACAATGTCTCTTTGATCCCCATTTGTGTCTCCACGTAGAGAATTTGAATTTCTTGCCCAATTTTTTATCATTACATCTTTGAGGCGCATTGGAAAAATATAGGGGCATGATGATGAATGTTCTATCATGCCACGTCGAAGACTTGAAACTTTTACCCAACTTCACATCAAATTTTTAGATTGGTTCCATAGTTAAAAGAATGTACATCAATAGCCTATTCCTTGTACATCGGAAGTTAAGTCCAAAATGATCACCCTGAAATGAGCTAGAGTCATCATAAGGGATTTTCTTGACTTTTTCTTCTGACTCGAGTCCTATTTCCTTTGTTATGGCTTATTCTCCCTCATATTATTAGGATGATTGGGAAGTCATTGAGGAATCTTTGCTACCAAGCTCATCATCATAGCTTGGTTTCTCTTCATGATAAAACTCCTCTTGAGTAATGGGAAAGGTAGTAATAGTTTCAATCTTTTCTTCTTTGCCCAATAACTCTTCCTTGACACCCGCCCATTTTTTTGTACATGTATTTCATATTCTCCCCCATTGCATCTACTCGGTCCAAAACAGTTTGGAGTATTGCTTCAAGACCGGTGGATTTGGATTGTTGCTTTTCTTTCTTTTCTTCATGGGACGTATCAAACTCATAAGAAGATCTAGCAACTCAATTAGTATAATAGGGAGAGGGGTGTTTGGAAACCCATACCATGTCCTTATAGACATCCACACATGGGGCAACCATACTCCCACTCGGATTGAGATGGTAAAATCTCTCCTCGGGGTGCATACTTACAATCTCTCCTGAAGTATGGTTCGTAAAAATATGAACATGGAGGGTCACGATATGACTTCCAATCATTTAACTCATATTTATTAGAAGATTCCATCAATAAAAGTAAAAATAAAATAAAATCTACCTACTAAAAAATCACGAACATATATATACAAGCTTGAATTTAAGCAAGTAAGCTAAAATTCCAAACTAACTCAATACACCATAGTGTTCCCCAGTAATGGCGCCATTTTTAATAATACTCAACTTACACATTAATTAAGTGCAAGGCGGTCGTTGTCAATAATTTATCCAACTTTGAATTCAGGGTTGAATCCACGAGGAACAATGTGTTTGGCGATCAAATTAATTTCAAAATGATAGATACAAGTTAAATTCAAAAAAAAGTTACAAAAAGATAAAATGGGGGAGGTGAGGTCCTACACTAATGTTTCTTTTTGGAATTTTCTAGTGTAAGTTTGGGGCTACGAATAATTAGAGTTCTAACAATTATGAATGGATCTTGGGATTATGTGTTACTAAGGGAGTGACATGTGGGAGCTAATTATCAACATCACTTTAGTAATTCAAATAAGGGTAGGCTTTGTTATAGGCTTTGATGTTAGCCTTTGAACAAAACACCAAACTTTCACCCATTGATTCTTTCAAATACCTAATGGGTATATTTGACAATTAGCAACCACAACCTCAATCAAGGCATTCTTATTTCTAGGATGACACCCATGGCATAGTTAACCTCACATTCACCCTTATGTCTAAGATAGTGAAAATTTAGCAAACTACATGTGTAATTGTCTATCATTTCTTTGGTCCCTATATCCCTCTTTCGAGGATGATAAGGATTCTAAAAGTTCATCCAAAACCCTTATTTCGAAGATGGAATTTAAATTTCTAGAGCTTGGAGCTTTCGCTTATCAAACCTATGTGGGTATTTGGAGATTTCACCCATCCAATCCCAACCAAAATAACATAGAAATAATAGAACCATAAAAATGAAATACCAAATAGATGCTAGCAATAACAACCCACACACACTTTAACCCCTATTCACACATAACCCCAAGAGGAAGATTTAGATACACATAATATAAACAAGCATAGATATACCCATAATATCCATTGAATCAAAGTTGTAGAAGATCTTAGCGAATGTTACTTCAAACTTGGATCTCCCACAATATCAACAATGAAAGTGAACAAATATTCCACTTAGAAAGTCTTCAATATATTCTTAACCCAAAATTTACACAATATTTTCTTCTCCAAAAATGGTGGCTACAAAGTTTCAAACTAAACCTAGAAAGAGAGAGGGAAGATGGAATAGTGATGGATTGAATCCCTCCTCTATCAAATTAGGGTTTGAGTCTTCTTTTGTTTGGAAAATTTGGGACAGCTTCATGCATTTATAGGTTTTCCCTTTGGGCTGAAATCCCACAAGGTTGTGATCATGGTGTCCTTAACGCAATCGCGGTAGAGCGACCATAGAAAATTCCACGCAATTGCAAAACTTTGAATTACTTGACTTGGCGAGATCGCAGGTGCCATGTTCTTCTCCAGGTCTTCAACTTCACTTCTTTGTTTCCTTTTGCTCCTTTTGTAGCTCAAATCCACATATTTTCATCCCATCACCTTTATGCCTAAAAAATATGGATATTAGTGCATTTAATTAAAATTATGTCTCATTTATTCATTCAAAACAAGGTAAGGTGCACAAATGATGAGTGTGAATAAGTGGTAAAATCACCACTCATCATTCTACTAAGCTCAAATCAACCTCCTATATTTGGATTTTGGATGGTTAAGGTTACATTGGTTATCAATGGGATCGCCACTTTGTGCACTATATTCCAGGCTTGTTGTTCATCACCCATGTCTCGTCCAACTAAAAATATGGAATTGGATAAAGAATTGTTGTTTCGCTCCTCAACTAGAGGAAGCGTTGCTCAAGTTCAGGGTATGGTTTAACCAAATCCTTTTCCTTGCTAGATTACTAAGATTTAAACATGTGCCTTCAAATTCAGTGGCTAAGGTCAAGTTATGAGAACTTATCAAACAAAATAGTAAGACTAAAAGTTAGAAGGTTGCTCATCTTTTTCAAGTCCATGATAACATTGGAAAAAACTTATTGCGTCCAAGCACAAACGTAAGTATACATGGTCAAACAAGTAATAGAGTGACTCTTGTGAGACAAATATCGATCCCAGAAGGACTTGGTGTTTAGTAGATGATCCAATTCTAGTATTACTATTTATGTTAAACAAATGCGATTTGCAACCAAAAATAGTATGTGTTTTCTTATATTATAAACTAAATAATAGAAATAGAAATGATATGAAACTTGGATTATAAATAATATATGATGAATTCCAGGGTTGAGGCATCTACTTCACATCCATACATAACTATGAATTTTAGCCAGTGTTTGTGTTTATCGTGATTATTGATTTATGAGGTTGATATATAACTCAGGGATGGTTACCCTCTAATTCATCTATCAAAATTAGTCTCACAACTTCATAGTTGAGTGAGGATTGGAGTCTCTAATTTGGATGCACCAACTTATATTTCCATTTTATTAACCAAGTGGGGCATTAAGGTATATCTCTATGCTAACCACAATTTTAAAAATTAGTATTACATTAATTAAACATATGATATACACTCCCTATATTCTTCATTCTCTCCCTCCACACTTATGGTCAGTTCTTTTTGGGACTTAGGTTTATTTCAAAGTTCATGACCATTTAGAATAGTAAAACAAGAATGCAAGAATAATCATAGTACTTGATAAACATATTCACCAAATAATAAACCATAATTAAACAATCATGTCATATTCTCAAACCTATAAAGAGGGTGTTTATCCACTTATAGTCATACAAAGAATCACCATTAAAGAGTTCACAAGTACAAATACAAAAAACTAATAGTTAAAGGAAAAAAAACCCTAGAGTAGAGCCTTTGATGCCTTCTCATTTATCCAATATTGTGTTGTTCCAAGTGTGTCTCCAAAATATGGCTAATTACTCCTTGTATAGTCCCTTAGGTCATCCATAAGCTTCCCCAAACAAATCATAAGCATTGACCACTTTGCCCGCAACTTAAATAAGCGAAAACCAACTTTTAGATGTATTAGAAGGGAGGGGATTGCACCACATGGACAATAACATGGAAAAATTGGTGAGGAATGAGCCCATATCACAACCAAGGTAGTGTGACCTCCCCCAAGGGGGTGCGACACAAGGCCCCATACTCAAGGTGAGGGTCCATCCAATCTTTACTTTATTCTTTTTGTCCACTTGTTCCTTGTTTCCCTACTTATTTTGGCTTGTTTGTAGGATTCATTGATTTAAATATCTCCTCCAATGGTCTCCGACAATATCTCATAACAAACATTAGTCCATACAACACAATAAAGCTCTTCAAAGTACACTAGAAAAAGCATTGCTTAGGCTAGCTTAACTAGTTTTCTCATCTTAAATCTATTTGACCTTTTTGACTATTGACTCAATTATAATGCACTTCAAATACTCTAAAAATAAAATTAGCACACAAATATTGAAATATACACTTTATCCTTCGTTAACCACATCAGTTACCCTCCAAACTAAGATAAGGGCACGTATATAATGACATTTAGGTGTATAAATATGCTTAACATCATCGATTAAAGAGAAGAGAAACATATTATTTAATAAGTATTTGAACACATTTCTTTAAGTGCCTGCACTTTAAATGACCACTTCTGAGAAAACTTTCAAAAGATGGCAAAATTTATAAAGAATGTAGAAAGGTTGAAGTAACAAGGTAGTGTTAGAGTGAAGAAGAAGAGAGCCCAAAAATCAGATCATTTTAGTGGTTCTTACTTGTGATGCCTTAGTTAGCAGACCTACTCTACTTAGCCACTTCATTTAAAGATCATGTGTTTGCTGGGTGCCTATCAAGGGTCAGTCATCAACCTTCAAGGATAGATAGTTATAGCCATTCAATATCTTCAGTCTAACAACTTACTCTAGATCGTAGATATTTTGAATCTATAAGAGTAGGTAAAATTAAAAGGTATTGTCATAATTTACTATCTGTAGGTTAATTAACTCAATCTCCAACTTTTAAAGCTGTAGTTTTTATAGGTCTTGGTGAGAGAAAAAATGGTAGAGGCCATCCACAAGGTTGGTGTGGTAGTCACACTACTAGTAGAGGAGGATACCAAGCTAATTTTGGTAGAGTATAGATTGGTCAGTATGGTGCACAGATTGGTATAACTAGTAGTCAATTTAGTGATAAGGATTATCTCTATGTAGTTTAATATCATCCTAAAGCTGAGGCTTCTGATGTTTTGATTACAGGTACCATTCATATCTATGATTGTATGGCTTCTATTTTATTTGATATGGGGTTTACTTTTTCTTATGTGTCCGTGAAGTGTGTGAAATACATAATACACACATGTATGTATATACAACGATTGAGATTTTTGTTTGTGTTGATCAGGTTTATCATGCTTGTCTTATATTGTAGAATGAAGTGAGTATCTTCCAAAAATAGTTTACCCGAGTAAGTTTGGCATTCATGCGCATAGTGGAATCCCCAACCATTATAATAATGTTAATATAGTTTAGTTTTGAGAATACTAAAGAGGTCCACAAATTTAGGATGTTTTTTTTAATCTAAGAGGGAGATGATAAGGTTGCGAACCAAATTAGGTCTTGAGAACCCAATAGTAATGTGTTTCAGAAAGAGTTAAAATGATATGCCAATTTAGTCCTACTCTAGCGTATTACTCATATTTTAATCATTATGACACCCTACTTATCTTTTGTATCTCAGATTAAGCCCATAACCCATGCTCGTGCCTTCAAATTCACGTCTAGTTTTAGTTCCTAGTATGAGGAGTAATAGTCTTACTCAATATTTCTAATCATGTTTAATGAATCTACGAACTCCATCCTTACGTTATACAAGCTCATGATATATACACTCATATTTTATTATATTTTCAGACCACGGACACATAATATGCTCTTAATGACTAGGAAAACCATCCTACATCTTATATGTTCTCAGTTCAGAACTTTTCAAAAAATTTGTACTATGATCTTTTAATCTAAGTTCCATGTAGGCCCACCTATTAAAGTAATGGATATGCATGTTATATCTATTCTTACGACAACTCCCTACTCATGCTCTATGAGTTAATATACTAGGTATTCATACCCATTGTACCCTGCCTCACTAGTCCCGATAAGTATAAGTTATAGCTGAGCAGTATCCCTTATATTCAAGATCCTCATACTCTAGTCCTTCGATGGCTCTCCTTATATTAAGATAGTGGTGATGAAAGCGGTTAAATAATGGTTTAGATAAAAGTGAGTAGATGTTCCTTATTGTAAAAAAAATATAGTATTCTTGTTCTATCTATGGTTATAAGTGTTAAGGGAAATAGAGGTGAGGATTCACATTATGTAATAGCTAAATAAGAATGTTGACATGTCTTCTAGTAGCAGGGGATTTTAGTTTGTAGGGAAATTTAGAAAGACAGGAAAATTCTTAGGTAGTTTAGTTGCTTAGGTTTTATTAGGTGGTTACAGAAATTGGCTTGAATATCATGTTGATAGAATGTGAGTAAAGGAATCATGCACTAATTGTGTTTTGATTAGGGATCAAAGTTAGTTGCTCGAGGTGATAGGAAGCAGTAGTACATTTGGGATAAAAGGCTCTTATAAAATATAGAAACCCATAGTTTATACTAGTTTCGTTGTTTTTCATGTAGCATCTTATACCATCGAGTTAGGATTGATGATGGAATAAAATTACAAGAAGACTTAAGCTCTAGTTTTTATGTGTCTGAATGAGGATCATATGTAGAAATTAATAAAGTATAATAGCCAGAATGAGGAGTATAGCTGAGAAGTGTTTCTAGGCTTAAAGACTACTGGTCATACCGATTAAGATGAGAGTAGTCATATTCTTAATTCTTGTCCTATATACTCATGTCCTTTTATGAGTCTTTCATGTCTGTATCAATCCCTTGCACTCATAGCTCATACTTCCATTACTTTTAGAATGACTGTCAAACCCTTTTTGTTAATACAGTTCTATCCATACTAGTATTGCAGTACTGATATCACAAAAAGGCCTTGATTTACTCCACCTATATGTTCACTTTATCTTTGACCTTCATTTAAGGATGAATGATTTTCACGACCCAATTTATGAGTTATGATGGTACCTACTTTATCCCACAATTGGTAAGCCAAACTGCAGTCGAAAGCTAGAATCAATGGTCTAAGTTAGTCGAAAATGACATAAATGTCAGAAATATGTTAGCAAAGGCTAACAAATAACAAATCATACTACAATAACAATAAGGCGGAAGATAAAATAAGAGAAATAAAAATCCCATGACCTAGAAATGTCAGTACAATAGACACTAACAAAAGAATATAAGTACTATAATAGCCAAATGTACATCAGTCTCGAAATGGAAAGACTAAGCAAAAGTAGAAGAAGGAGAAAGGTCAACTTTATCTTTGAGATCTCACCCTATCTCTAAACTCTAGTTAGTATGATCATGGAATCAATGGAGGTAACGAAGACAATGAGTACTCGAATCTACACCAAAAAGGTACAAGAATGTAGTATGAGTACCAAAACCATGGGTACTCAGTAGGCATTATCGACCGACCGAGATAAATCATAATATAAGAATAATAATTATGCAAGATAAATAAGCTAAGTCAAGTAAAGGACAAAACCTGGAATAATGCTCCGAATACTGTAAATAAACAAATAATGCAAAATAATAACAATATAAAAGAACACATAACTATCACTACAAAAACAAATCCCTATAAGCCAGTAAGTGCGGAAAAGTAAATAGCCCAATGCAGGCCCCATAAACCCGAGGGTGCAATCAAGAGAAGATGTAATAAAAAAATATACTAAATAACCACATCTTAGGGCCATAATCGTGAATCCTTACATATCATAAATACCGTACTCAAAAAGGTTCATAAACATCATAAATAACCCCTTAATGCCAGCCTTGAACCGTAACTCAAGTAATCAATTGATGGACTTGAATCGGAACTCATATCATGAACAATACTGGAATCGAACTGGTCTTAAGATCATAAATCATCGAACTTGAACCGAAAATCGTGTAATCAATTGTCAAACTTGAACCAGAATTTATATCAACTCCCAAGTACTGATCTAGCATAAGTATCATGTATCTAGCCTTCAACATCTAAAATATGCATTTAAAAGACATACCATGCCTAATAAGCCTACAAGGATCTAATGATAGTCTTGACCGAAGGTGGGCCAAAGGGGCCCACTCCAAATTCCCAAAATCCATTCTAAGGCAAATTCTACTTGAACTAAGCTAAGGTGTCTAATTTCACTACGGGATATTAAACAAGTCAAATTTCAGTCCTAAGATATCAATTCTACCCTAATAATGAGTAACTAAGTCAATCATGCCTAATTTACAGTCCCTCAATTGGCTAAGGGATCTAAATTACACTAACTAGACTCCCAAGACCTAATCTCCAACCCATATCTAGAACATTATCATTAACATACTACAAATAAACCCAATCTATGAGAAAGGTAAACCTAGCATAGCTGGATGCCCAAGAAAGCCCAGTGAAATCCGCTAAATTGGTGAATTTCCATTTAAAAAAGCCTCCGCAAGATGCCACTCTAAAAAAATTATAATCTACTCATCAAGAAGAGAATAACAGTAGCCATAAAAAATCTCATGTGCGGCCCATTTATAGAATCACACTTTCAAAATTATCAACACATCCCTCTATGCTCAAGAAATATTTACCCTTAATAATGGGTAAGTTCTGAGCTTATATGGTGCTAAAGTCAACCCACAAATGATCTAGGGATTTTGGAAATAATAGAGAATTTATCCATAAATTTAATGGAAACATACTGAGAATTTAGAGAAAAAAATAAGAAATCCAAGCTCACAAACACCACAAATGACTTTCTCCCAAGTTTCCACACACTCTAGATTTTTTCACTCTTGAACTTGTGTGAAAATGGGAGAAAATCAATCTAATTGGGGAATTTAATGGCTCCTAGGCACCTCTTATGAGGAAACCTAGTTGCTTAAGTTGTCACCACTAAAGGGCCCAAGTGCCGCTAAAGCGATACCCGCCTCATGCTTAGCATGTCACTTAAGCGGACTAGCTGATGCTAAAGAGACATGTGCTTTAGCGATCATCTTGCTACTAAAGTGTCTTCCTAAGAAGCCTCCACTAAAGTGCCCAAAGGTCGCTTTAGCGGATGCACCAACGGCAGACATAGAATTCTTTCAAATCTCCACTGACCCCTCGAGATTCATTCAGAATCTCGTATACACAAATGAACTATGGTACCCTATAAAATTTGGCGTTTTGGAATTAATGGTGTAGCTAAAATTTCTATTCGAGATTATTTCGATGAAAAGTGGGCCACACACCCATGGGCCATTTTCATTAAATTTTAACCAATACCTCAAAATAAGTTACGGAGCATTGGGACCTTAACCAAAGATCTGTCTAGCCTGAAATTGATGTTTCAGAACTGATGAAATTGTTAGAATTGGAAAACGAGATCATTGGACTGATGCTTTTGCCCAGTAGCCAATTTTTACCAGCGAAGACTTTAAAATAGGGAATTGGATCTAAAAACCAAACTAACTGCCTGATAATTAAACTGTCAACTCTAGTAAGTCATAAATGACTTGGAGGAGCTATAGGAAAGATATAAATAGCAAAAATGAGTGAAAATGTGGAAAATAACCTTGAGGATTATTACAATGATTGACACGGTCACCAAGACCAACCCTTATGTTGGCAAACATAAGTTTCCAGTGTCCGTCCATCGAACTCGCACCTTCACGGTTAGCTATCACAACCCACCATTATTGCCCAATTAAAACATTTAGCAAAAAATCAAACCACCAATTCCAGAAGTCAAGTGTCAAGGCATTATGAAGTGGTATCGTCATACCAACTATAGCTTGTAAGCAATGTCAGTAGCCAACACTTAGGGGATTATCATATACCCCACAAGATTTTCAATTAAACCAAATTCATAGCCACCAAGGACTTTCAAAACCATTTTAAACCAACCAAACTAATTTAGGTTCCATTACTATATTATGCAATGCAAGATTTTCAATAATAGTCAAACAATGTGACAAAATCATTCTCATAGGCATTTTAACAAACATGTTGGGGGCATAAGATTTCCAAAACCAAAAACAATGTATCAATTAACCATTCCAATGAAAACATATTTTTAAACCACAATTATAACATGAAAACCATAAGAAAAACATGGGAAAGCATTATCCAATCAAGAACAACCAAAAACCCTAATATATATTTCAAAATCCAAACATTACCATAATAATACCATGAAAACCATCCATTAAAATATGATTTTAGTTGAACTAAAAATGAGAGAGGAGTAACATGCCTTAGACACCAAGGAAGATGGAGAGATTCACTCTTGAAAGCTCCTAATTGATTGTCTTGAAGAAACCCTAGCCTCTTGCTTGAATAAAGTGTTGAGGGAGACTTTGAGAGAGTTTAGAGGGTGTTTGATTGAGAATAATAGGTTAATACGGTCCCAAATAATATTTTATGTTGTGGGGTCAAAATGAGTTAAGACGAGAAATGTCCGAAATATCCCCAACTTAAAACTATAAATCATTGCAGGTGGGTAAAAGTTGACCCTCCAACTCATCACCACATCATACGACTGGTACCATCCAGTCGTACCTAGAATAGAAAGTTGGACATCCATATATTTTCCATCATACAACTCTATTTTCTTAACTCTTGATCAGACCATACGAATCGTATGGCCCAATCGTACTCAATACAGAATACAAAGGGGTTGACACTGGGCAACATATGATAGACTATGCCACTCGTACCCTATCCTCACGGCTCTTAGTGAGCCACTCGTACTCAGAGCCAAGTCAAATTACTAAGTCTTAGATTAAGTGAAGGATTAACCCAACAACCTGTCACCACACCATATGACCTGCACCCACCAAGTCATGCCCATAATAGAAACCCAACCACCAATCACTAGGCACCTTATAAGTTGGGTCACCTAACTCGTACCCACATCATACAACTTTTATGATGAGTAGCTACAGTACTAGTGAGCTCAAAGCTCAAGAAATTTCCAAGGCCAAAATCCAGGGTATTTTAATGATCCTCTAGGTCATTTTAATATGGAAAATCGAAAATATGGTAACATGGTTGATATAGTTTTATGGATTTTATATCTTATTTTGGCCCTCGATTTAGAGATTTATAAAATTATGTTTTGGGGGTCAACCTTGTAAAAATAATTTTTTTTCAAAAATCTAATATTTCTATTGAGTTTGGCGCATTGAATTTAGTCCAATAGAATAGTTCATTTTAATTCTTGGGATTTTAAATAAATTTTGAGAGGTCCACGGAGACTTGGAATTCTCTAAGTCTCCAGATAATGCACCATTCAACTGGTGCACCATTCAGCTGGTACACCACTTAAGTGACACTTTGGTTGCTAAAGCACAGCTTAAGTGTCTCCTAAGTGACACTAGGCTCGCCTAAGCAATTGTCGCTTAAGAGATAGCCTAGTCTCTTATGCAACACTCACATGCTAGGCGGGAATCGCATTAGGTACACCTGGTCGCTTAAGTGATGGTTTCTTAAGTGACTAGGTAATCTCTTAAGCGATACCTGGCAATATAAAATCCTCTTTTTTGTAGTTTTTCAATATTTTTTAGACTTAGAGCTTTAATTTTTGGGTTTTTAGGCGTTTTCTTCCTTTTTTAATCTTTGGTAAGCTCCAAATCCCTATTTGGCTCATATTTGAGATAGTAGTGCTACTTTACCTCCTACTTTGGATACTTTTGGTATTTCTATAAGTTCATAGATGTTTTTCCTACAGACTTGCCTAGTAAACTTTTGTATTGTGATATTGACTTCACCATTAATGTTGAGCCGAGCACAAGACCATTTCTATTTTTAACACCATAGATTCTTGGTCCTTGAAAATTTTTGAAATTTTACCCTCACCATCTTGAATACAACTACCCTATAAGTTGCAGGTGATCTTGATGAGTCATTGGACCTAACTCATAGCCTAACCAGTGTTTATGGCTAAGTCTTCTGTGTTGATTACAAGTGAAGCACTATGATTCATGAGGACTCATTATGGATCGTTGGGTATAAATCGTAGGATATCCAATGTGCACCTATATGGTTTCTGGTTTCTCTCAGATTTTTTCTAGTTTGTATGGCTACCATGCACTGGAGCCCTTTCAGTAGGGAGAGTTGAACCTATATAGCCTGTGGGAGCCTATTATGATGGTCGAGCTATATAGTCAGTATAACATTTTACGTTATGCTAAACCTTGTTCCCTATCCCGACATATTATTTATATACGTATTATGATGTGGTTCACATGGTATTTATAATTTTTTGACTTGACATTATTTTGTTCTCCATCCCTGAGTTACATACTAGTATTCACCCTACTAACCCTCTTTGGACACTGTATCCCCACGTGATGAAGGATAGAAAATACTACTACTTTTCCTGCACATAGTTAGGTGGATCGAATCGGTTCATCAGTTCATTGTGGTGAAGTGGTGATCTTTCATTCTCTAGAAGACTTAGATATTTCATCAGTTCTAATTCATAGATTTGAATTGTAAGTTTATATTATCATTAACATTGCCATTGTCATCTGTCAGAGTTGTGGACAGGTCCCAACCAAGACTGGTTTTGGTTTTCTTTGCATAGAGGCTTTGTTGGATTACTTTAGACTTGGGTGGTGTTGGTTGGTTATTTTGGATTCAGTTTCCAGTTATCAATTATAAACATATTTTGTATTCTTTGAGATCATCTTATAATATCTTGTTATATGTTAAGAACTTAGCCCTTGTTAGGCAGTGTGGGATTTTGTTTAGCTACAAGAGGTAGTCTTTGGTCCAGAATGGGACTTGAGATAGCCATAACAGTCAGGCCCTGATTTGGGTCATGATAAATTTGGTATCAGAGTCTAGGTTTGGTTTCATTTGGTGTTCAAAAATCCAAGTCAATTAGGTCTCTTTTATGGGTGCATAGCACACCACACATATAAGAAAGAGGCTACTAGGCATTTAGGAATGTTTTCCTTTTTTGTGATCTATTTTTGGGATATATAGTCTAAGGTATTGAATCTCTTCTAATATTCATTTGCTTGCATTTTAGATCATGCCTCCCAAAAGATCTGATACTCAAGGAAACTCTTTTGTCCCATTTATGGATAACATCAATGCAACCCATCCTACTTATGGAGTTTAGACTCGGACAAGGGATCTTGCTCCTAATGGCTGTCGTGGGGTTCCTCTGAATTCCACTAGTCCTCCTCGTGCTCCTTAGGGTATTATGACCAATGTTGAGTTACATAGTTCGATCAATTTGCTTACTCAATTGGTGTCCCCTCAGTCTTGCCAATCTGAGCCTGAGAGTGATAATACTCTTTCTTCTGAGGTCACTAGAGCTGGCCAGTTTATGAGGCTCAAACCTCTAATTTTCACTAGTTTTAAGGTTGAGGAATACCCGCAAGGTTTCATTTATGAGATGGAAAAAATTTCATGTGATGCATGTCTCTAGTTCGGAAGGTATGGAATTTGCCGTATACTAGCTGAAAGATATGACATATTAATGGTATAAGGAGTAGGATCGGTCAAGGGGTGATGAGGTAGAGTTGGAATCTTGGGATGACTTTTCTAGTTCTTTATTTGATCACTTCTTTCTTCAGGAGTTGAGGAAGGCGAAGGATGAGGAGTTCATGAACCTGAGGCAAGGCAAGATAAAAATAAAGGAGTATGACTTAATATTTCACCAACTATCTTATTATGCTCTGGATTTGGTTTCCTTTATAGGAGCTCAGATGAGGAAATTTTCTTTAGGGTTGTCTCATGATTTGTTATTGGAATGCAAAGCTACTTTATTGAACAAAGACATGGACATCTCTAGGTTAGTGGTGTACATGCAACATATTAAGGAGGAAAAGAAAAAATAGGTTGAGATGAGTAAAAGGAAGAATAAGAAGTTCTGATATTTTGATCAGGGTGGAGGTCAGAAGTGGAGTGGTAGAGATGGTGGAAAATAGTCTAAGAAGAAGTGGGGAAATTCTGGTTCCTACTCTACGACTAGTGCTCTTTTTTTGAAGTCATCGGGTGATTGTCAACTTCAGAACAGTGTTGGTTACAAGGCACAAGGTGCCTAATTTAAGGCTAGTGGGGACCATTCAGCTCTATCCCATCTTCATTGTAAATTTTGTAAAAAATTCCATCATGGTTCTGTGAGGGAGGGAGAAATAAGTATTTTAGATTCGGGCAATATTGCTACGGGGGCGAATAAGGTCTCGGTTATTGGTTCTTCAACTTTTGCACTAAAGAGTTCTACTTCTGGCTTCGATGTGGGTCAAAACTATTTGTCGGCTCTTGCTACCCATAAGTATTCTGAGGCGTCTTCTAATGTTGTTACTGGTATGCTAAAACTTTTCTCTTATAATGCGAATTGTCTACTTGATCTCGGGTCTACTCTTTCTTATGTGACCCCCTCTGTGGCTATTCATTTTGGTATTGGTCATGAGTGTGTTCCTAATCCTTTTATTGTGTCCACCCTGTTTGGTGACTCTATTATGTCCAGGAGAGTCTGTATAGGT
Source organism: Capsicum annuum (assembly GCF_002878395.1). Lineage (NCBI taxonomy): Eukaryota > Viridiplantae > Streptophyta > Magnoliopsida > Solanales > Solanaceae > Capsicum > Capsicum annuum. The sequence goes on along the minus strand of NC_061114.1, from coordinate 211,582,695 downwards.
TGTATGGTATCTATCGATGGTAGGGAGACATTAGTGGAGTTGACAGAGTTAGACATGTTAGACTTTTATATGATTTTGGGGATGGACTGGTTGTGATCGTGTTATGCTTCACTTAATTTTCAGACCCAAAGGTTTAGCTTTTATTTTCTAAATGAGCTGGTGATTGAATGGGAAGATAGTTCCCCAGTGCCATAGGGAAGATTTATATCTTATCTTAGTGCTCAGAAATTGGTTACCAAGGGGTGTCTCTACCATCTAGTGCATGTTAAGGATTCTTGATCTAAAGGTCCTTATTTTCAATCTTTCTCTATGGTCTGTGAGTTCCTCGATATATTTCTTGATGATCTTTTTGGTGTTTCTCCCAAGAGAGAAACTGATTTTTAGATTGATCTTCTTCTAAAAACTCATCATATCTCTTTCCTCCTTATAGAATGGTTGCATCTAAGTTGAAAGAACTCAAGGAACAATTGAAAGATCTTTTTATAAGGGTTTTATTTGCCCTAGTATGTCCCCATAGGGTGCTTTCATGTTCTTCATGCGTAAGAAAGATGGGTCTCTTCTAATGTGTATAGACTACCGCCAATTGAATAAGGTGACCATGAAGAATAAGTTCCCCTTCTAAGGAATGATGATCTATTTGATCAGCTTCAGGGTGTTAAGTTCTTTTCAAAGATCGACCTTCTACCAGGTTATCATCAGTTGAAGATTAGGGAGGTTGGATATCCCTAAGACTGCCTTCTAAACCAATATGGTCACTTCGAGTTTTTGATAATGTCCTTTGGTTTGACTAATGCCCTGACGGCATTCATAGATCTTATGAATTAGGTTTTTCATTAGTTTTTGTACTTGTTTTTCATTGTGTTCATTGATTATATTTTGGTATATTCGAAGAGTAAGGCAAATCATATTGATCATCTCCGTTTGGTGTTATAGACCCTTAAGGAGCAGTAATTATATGCCAAATTCTCTAAGTGTGAGTTTTGATTGAATTATGTGACTTATCTCTATCATGTTGTTCCTAGCAAAAGGATCACGGTGGATCCACAAAAGGTTATTAAGAAGTGGCCTAGGCCTACGACTCTAACCTATATTTAGAGCTTCTTAGGTTTAGCCGATTATTATAGAAGGTTTGTGGAGAGATTCTCTTCTATTGCTGCTCTATTAACTAAGTTGACTAAGAAAAAAGGCAAAGTGCTTACGGTCGAAAGCTTGTGAGTGTACTCTTGAGAAGTTGAAGAATAAGTTGAGTTCAGCTCTGGTTTTGACCCTACCTAAGGGAACAGATGGTTTTGTGGTTTATTATGATGCATCTCGAGTAGGATTAGGTTGTGTGTTGATGCAACATGGCAAGGTGGTTATGTATGCTTTTAGGCATTTAGAAGTTCATGAGAAGAACTATCCAACGCATGATTTAGAGTTATTAGCTGTGATTTTTGCTCTACAGATTTGGCGCCATTACTTGTATAGGGTTCACGTTGATATTTTCTCAAACCATAAAAGTTTGCAATGTGTGTTCACCCTAAAAAACTTAAATCTCAGGCAAAAGAGATGGCTTGAGTTACTCAAGGATTGCAACATGAGTCTCCATTATAATCTAGGTAAAGCTAATAAGATTGATGATGCACTTAGCAGGTTATCCATAGAAAGTTTGTCTCATGTATATGAGGATAAGCAAGAATAAGTGAAAGATATTCACCTTTAGGCTAATCTTGGGGTTTGTCATTTGGACTCCAAATATGGTGGTGTGATTGTTCGAGAAGTGGCAAAGTTATCTCTAGGTGTTAAGGTAAAGGAAAAGCAGATTTTCGATCCTATTTTGATGCAGATAAAGAATGATATGGGTCACTAGAAAGTGATGTCTTTTGAGATCAGTGGTGATGGCATCTTGAGGTACCAAGGTAGACTATGTGTTCTTTATATTGATGGTATATAAGAGAGGACCTTTTTTGAAGCTCAGGAGTCGAGGTATACTGTTCATCCTGGTTATACAAAGATGTATTACAACTTGAAGGATATTTATTGCTGGAATAACATGAAGAGGGATATGGTAAATTTTATGGCCAAGTGAATGGTGTGTCAACAAGTAAAGGTTGAGCACTTGAGGCCTGGTGGTCTCAAGAGAATGAGTTGCCCATATGTAAATGGAAGTGGTTAATATAGATTTTGTTACCGGTCTACCACGACCCCGTGCTCAGTTAGATTCCATTTGGGTCATCGTGGATAGGATGATTAAGTCGAATCACTTCTCATCGATGAGGACTATTTCCTCTTCAGAGGATTATGCCAAGTTGTTTATTGAGAAGATAGTTAAGGTGCATGGTGCTCCAATTTCCATCATTTTTTATTGAGGTACTCAATTCTTGTCTCATTTTTGGCATTTGTTTCAGAGAAGTTTGGGGATTAAGGTGAACCTTAGCATCGCCTTCCACCCTCTGATGGATGGACAAGTAGAGAGGACTATTTAGTATTTGGAGGATCTGTTAAGGTCTTGTGTGATCGATTTTGGTTGGATTTGGGTTGACCATTTTCCTCTTATAGGGTTTGCATATAATAATGCTATCATTCAGTATTAGGATGGCTCTTTTTGAGGTATTGTATGTTAGGAGGTGCAGGTCTCCTATTGGGTGATTTAAGGTTGGCGAAAAATAGATTGTTTGGCCCAGACTTGGCTCATCAAGCCTTGTAAAAGGTGAAAGTGATTCGAGATAGGCATAAGACCACCCAAAGTCACCAAAAGTCCTATGAGGATATGGGCCAAAGAGGTTTGGAGTTTGATGTAGATTATTTAGAGTTTTTGAATGTGTCTCCTATGAAAGGAGTAATGTAGTTTGGAAGGAAAGGGAATCTCAGTCCTCATTATGTTGGCCTATATCATGTTTTAAGAAAAGTTGGGAAGGTTGCTTATAAGTTAGAGTTGCCTTTTAGTTTGAATTCTATTCATCCAGTCTTCCATGCATCAATGCGAAAAAGTGTGTGGGTCATCCTTCTTTGGTCATTCCTTTAGAGAGTGTTGGTGTTTCAAATTACTTGTCGTATGAGGAATTTTTGGTAGGGATATTGGATCAGCAAGTCCGTTAGATGTGGACTAACAATGTGGCTTTGGTAAAGGTTTTGTGGAGGAACCAAAGTATGAAGAAGCTACTTGGAAAGCCAAAGAGGACATGAAGTCCAAATACCCATTCCTTTTTCATGCTTTGAATAATCGTGCTTAAGGTATATGTATTCCTTAATGTTTTTGTTTTCTGCCTTATTTAAAGGTAAGTGTGGTTGTATTGGGAGTCAAATTGTGCAAATTAATATTTTTCCGTATCATTTGAGGCCGAATGATCCTAAGGGGGAGAATGTAACACCCCAGATTCTTGATCCTTGAAATTTTTTTAAATTTTATCCTCACTGTCCTAACTACGACTTACCCTATGAGTTGTTGGGGGTCTTGAAAAGTCATTAGACCCAAATCATAGCCTGAGTAATGTGTGGCTAAATCTTCTACTCTCAGTATGAGTGGCTCAGTATGGGTCGTGAGGACTCATTTTGAGTCATTGGGTGCAAATTATAGGATGTCTAGTGTACACCCAAATGCTTTTTGTGTTGACTATGACTGGACCCTATGAATCATTGGGTCACATGATGAGTCATATTTGGTCAGTCGTAGGGTAAATGGTGTATGTGTGCCCTAGAAACTGTCTTGGCAACGACTTGTGGTAACGAACCGTAATGAATCCCTATGAGTCGTATAATGGCTCATAGTCACTGACGACTAAATTACAGCTTTTAATTTGAGGAGACTTTGGAAAATTTCCTTCTTACCCAATTAAAACCCCACATCCATAAAGCACTCAAGGGGGTTATTTATCATTCATAATGTAATTAAGCACTCTCAAAACTCTCTCAAATTCTCTCGATCTAGATACTTAGGGTTTCTAAGAAGTAGGTCATCCAGGGGCTCAAGGGTTGATTTGTCACCATAAACTTGGATAATTCAGGTATGTTGTTCTTCCCTAATTATTATTTTGTTAAAAGTATGTATTAAATTGGTTTTATTTAATGGTTTTGAATATGGGTTTCCAATATAGGTGAGGTTTTTCACAAGGTTGCTCTTTCAATTACTTTTCTATGATTTATTATTCATTTTTGATTCTTTACTAATGGTTTTAAACTTGTGGGGTGCATGGTAATGATCAATTTACTAAGGAATCATAGTTTTCCGCAAATTGATGCTTTGAAATTGGAATTGGTTTTGAATAATGGTGTTCCCTCATCCTACTTCTGTAAATGGCTTTAAATTGTTAAATAGCCACCTGGTTTGACTTACTCACCTGTGTTATTGCATTGCATAATCGATAAATCAATGAACTTGGATTTTAAAATCCCAATTAGTTATTTTGCTAATGAACAAAGAAGGTGAGGCATTCCTTCATGATTTTGATATTAATGAACAAGGAGGAGAGGTGTTCCCCCAAGTTTTAATGTGATTATTATGGCATAGAGATAAGCTTGCAAGTATTTAGGATGATGATAACCATGGTGTGCCTTAACGGTTGGTTCATTGATTGGTAAATGGGTTATATGAAACATGCTTTAAATTGATCTTAATGGGGTTATATAGCGAAGTCGTGAAGGTGCGATCTTAGATGACTTATACTGGAAACTCGTGTTTGCCGATATGAGGTTTGGTCTTGATGACCTGTGTGCATATGTCACACTTGATATATATTTTAGGATGGCTAGTTGCCTTGATGGATTTAGCTTTCCCTCAGATTTTCTCTGGTTCATACGTTTAACACGCATTAGGGACTTTTCAGCAGGGGAGCTGAACCCATATACTCCATAGGTTCCTATTATGATGGTCAAGCTACATATTCTAGGATCATGTTTTACTTCATGCTAAACCTTGTTCCTTGTCCCGTCATATTATTTATATACGTATTATGGTGTGGTTCATATGGTTTTTGAAATGGTTTGACTTTACATTATTTTGTCCTCTATCCCTGAGTTACATGCTAGTGTTCACCCCACTAACCATCTTTGAATGTTGTATCCCCACGTGATGTAAGCACTGGAGATATTGCTACTTTTCCTACATAGAGTTAGGTGGATTAGCTCTGTTTGTCAGTTCATTGTGGTGATGTAGTGAGCTTTAATTCTCCGAAAGACTTAGACATTTTATTAGTTCCATTCATAGATTAGAATTGAGAGTTTATATTACCATTAACATTGTCATTATCATCTGTCAAAGTCGGGGACAGCTCCGACCAAGACTAGTTTTGGTTTTCTTTACATAGAGTCTTTGTTGGATTACTGTGGACTTTGGTGGTGTTGGTTGGTTATTTTGAATTTGGTTTCCAATTATCAGTTATAGACATATTTTGTATTCTTTAAGCTCATCTTATATTATCTTTTAATATTTTTGAAATTTGACCCTTATTAGGTAGCATGTGGGGTTTTGTTTAGGTTCAAGAGGTGGTGTCCAGTCTACGATGGTACTTGAGATACCCATCATGGCTAGGCCCTGGTTCAGGTCATGAAAAAGTTGGTATCAGGGCCTAGGTTTGGTGTCATTGGGTATCCACAACGCCGTGCCAAGTAGGGTCTCTTTTATGGGTGTGTAGAGCGCCACACTTATAAGATAGAGGCTACAAGGCATTTAGGAATGTTTCCCTTTCTTGTGATCTATTTTTGGGCTATAGTATCTAAGGTCTTGAATCTCCTCTAATATTTGTTTTCTTGTGTTTTAAATCATGCCTCCCCAAAGATCTGATGCTCAAGAAAACTCTTCTATCCCATTCAAGGACAACATCAATGGAACCCGTCCTATTTATGGGGTTCAAACTCGGTCGAGGACTCCTGCTCCTAATGGATCTTGAGGGATTACTCCAAATTCTGCTAGTCCTCCATGAGTCCCTTAGGGTGATGTGACTAATGTTGAGTCCCGTTAGTTGGTCTATTTGCTTACTGAGTTGATGGCCTCTCAATCTCGCCAGTCAGAGCATGAGAGTGATGATGCTCCTTCAGCTGAGGTCACTAGAGTTGGCTAGTTTATGAGGCTCAAACCTTTAGTTTTCACTGTTTCTAAGGTTGAAGAAGACCATCATGGTTTCATTAATGAGATGGAAAAAAGATTTTGTGTGATGCATGCCTCTAGCTTGGAGGGTGTGGAATTTGTTGTATATTAGCTGAAAGATGTGGCATATCAATGTCTAAGAAGTGAGATCAGTCGAGGGGTGACGAGGTGGAGTTCGCATCTTGGGATGACATTATTAGTATTTTTCTTGATTACTTATTTCCTCGGGAGTTGAGGGAGGCCAAGGATTAGGAATTCGTGAACATAAGGCAACACAGGATGATAGTAAAGGAGTATGCCTTGAAGTTTCACTAGCTGTCTCATTATGCTCTGTAGTTGGTGTCCTCTATGAGAGCTCGGATGAGTAAATTTGCTTTATAGTTGTACCATGATTTGGTATTAGAATGCAAAGCTGCTCTGTTGAACAAAGACATGGACATCACCAGATTAGTGGTGCATATGCAACAAATTGAAGAGGAAAAGAAGAAGCAGGTTGAGATAAGTGAAAGGAAGAATAAGAAGTTTTTATATTCAGATCAGGGTGGAGGTCAGCAGCAGAGTGGTAGAGATGGTGTAAAATGGTCTATGAAGAAGTGGGGCAATTCTGGTTCCTACTGTACAGCTAGTGCTCCTTATCCGAAGACATCGGGTGATTGTCGTCTTCAGAATAGTGTTGGTCCCAAGGCCCAAGGTGCCCTATCTTAGGCAACTTGAGACCAGTCAGCTCCATACCATCTTTTTTGTATATTTTGTGGACAATTGCATCATGGTTTCTATGGGGAGGGGAGAAATAAGTGTTTCAAATGCGGCTAGCTGGACACATTAAGAGGAACTATCCTACAAGCGATGTTGCTACAAAGGAGAATAAGGTCCCAGTTGTTGTTTCTTTTGCTCCCACACCAAAGAGTGCTACTTTTGGCTTCGGCATGGGTCAGAATCATTTGTGTACTCTTGCTACCCATCAGGATTCTGAGGCATCTCTCGATGTTGTTACTAGTATGCGGAAACACTTCTCTTGTGATCTATATTGTCTGCTTGATCACAGGTCTACTCTTTCTTATGTGACCCCTTATATGCCTATTTATTTTGGTATTGATCAAGTGTATTCCTGATCCTTTTTCTGTATCCACCCCAGTAGGTGACTCTATTGTGGTTAGGAGAGTCTATAGGGTTTGTATGGTATATATTGATGATGGGGAGAAATTAGCGGATTTGATAGAGTTGGACATGATAGACTTTGATATGATTTTGGGGATGGACTTGTTGCGCTCGTGCTATGCATCTCTTCATTGTCAGACCCAAAGGGTTAGTTTCCATTTTCTGAATGAGTTGGTGATTGAATAAGAAGTTAGTTCCCTAGTACTTAAGGAAAGGTTTATATCTTATCTTAGAGCTCGGAAATTGGTTTCCAAGGGGTGTCTCTACCATCTAGTGCTTTTTATGGATTCTAGATCCGAAGGTAGGTCCTTCATCTCAATCTGCCATTATGGTTTGTGAGTTCCTCGCTATATTTCTTAATGATCTTCCTAATATTTCTCCCAAGTTTACAATGCCCCGAGACTACCCCCTGGACGTCACGTGGTGCTTAGGACCACAAGTGATCCCAAGCTAACCCTTATACTGGCATAACTCGTGATCAATTAAATAAGATACATTAATCCAAAAGAAATATGCAGAAGAGAATTATTTACTAAGTAGGTTCAATACAAAACTGTATAAAGAGACTACAACTCTGGTTATACAAAACAAAATAGAAATCAAATACATAAACTCTACTGACTGCCTATAAAGCCTCAACTAATATTGACTATAGGTAGCTGGGATATGACCCCCAGCTATCCCTAATCAATATGACTAAATAAAGAAAACAAGATGCTACTCGAACTATGATTGGATCGAGCCCTCGAATCAAAAGGTCTCATCATCTGCTGATGGGAAGTTGCACACTATCTGATTATGATGTGTGGGCTTTAACTGGTGCCTACATTCTGAGACAATGCGGCACATAGACATATATGTGGATCAGTACTTCTGGAATATACTGAGTATATGGAGTGAATCCATAAGTAAAACAATAGCTGAATATTCAATAAACTTTCAAATAATGCATGCTAAGTGTAAATGACTCACCTTAGGCTTAAATAAAATAACAATTTTAAAATCATAAACATGAGTGATGAAGAATAAGTATAAACTTTGTGAGCCATAACACTTAGTTCTGAAAGCTTTTCTATTATTATTTCTTAGGGAGGTTCTTCTAACCGACATAAACCATGTGAGCTATCATGGAGTCCAACGTCTTACCCACGTTGGGGAGAATTGTCCTACCCTTGCCATCGGAATTGTACCTTAACATAAGTGATCACTATACTTAACCCATATTGGAACTTTAAACCTACAGTGGCTCATAGTTCTGGGGCATGCGACCTTGGACCCATACCCAACTTGGTGCTAAATACTACTCCCTTATTACTTATATGCTCATACTTTAGAAAATCCACCTTAAAATAGCATAAGGGTTTATGTGATGAAAACCAGTTATGCTTTATTTTCTTTAAATAATAATTAAGATGAACAAATATGGATTCAAATCTTAGCTTAGGATCAAAAGATCAATTTTTGCTTTAAATCTTGATATAAACACATCAAGGAAAACTTAAGAACATTATCTTCTTGAAATCTCCACACTTAGAGTTAGCGCTTAAAATTCATGCTTTAAAATCATGAAAATTCAAAACAAAACTTCATGCTCAATATAAATCTTGAAATACTTCAACAATATCAAGTCAAGATAGTGCAACCTCATCCATAATGTAAATCTTATAAGTTAAAACATAAACATAAGCATTCTTGATATACTTAAAGATTTAAATCTCATGATAATCACATACTTCAAGAATATAGAAACTTGGGTATCGACCCTACTTCAAAACAAGCAAGTTAATTATTAAAATCATGTAATTTGGGCACAAGGGTGAAAGGATACCCTTGTTCATAACCCCACATACCTTTATAGGCTTGATTTGATGGAGAAAGTTTGACATTGAAAGCCTTGGAGATGATCTTGAAAGCTTTTCTTGAAATTCTAGGACTAGAGAACTTAAATTCTTGTTTATCTTAAAGAGAATGTAACTTGAAGTTGAAGCTCTTGGGAGGAGGTTAGGGTTTGTTTTTGGAGAGGAAGGCTTTCTTGGAGAGAAATTATGAATAAAGGGGCAAATAATTCTCCTTGGGGGCTTTAATTATGTGTTATGGATGAATTTGGATGAGGTAAAATGACCTATTTTCCCTTAAAAAGCAGAACCAAAAGCTGTAAAATAGGGGCGGGCGATGGAGCATGCGTCACAGGCTAATCGCGCGTCCTCACTGCCTCTCTCACGAAAATGGCTATAACATTTTTCTCGGGTATCAAACTAAGGCGAAATTAGCATCATTAGAAAGCTGAATCAATTATCTACAATTTGGTGGGTCTTGAGATGCAAAATTCTACGTATATCAAAAGTTGCATATGTTCAAAGTATACCCTTGTAGAATCAAATGCCAAACTTTGGACGAATCAAAGGCTCTTATCTCAACTTTGTTCTAAGAGATTCTTATGATCATTTTTCACCTCAAAACCACTTCACACACTAGGATAAAGATCATGATACATATATTCAAAAGAAACTCATGGGATTAGAGTTTTCACTCATAAGAATGACGTTTCAAAGTCTAGCCTAAAAATGCAGGGTGTTACATTATCTCCCCCTTGGGATCATTCGTCCCCAAATGGGACTGGTTTAGCTAAGAGTACCGAAGAAATTGTAATCATTTACTGAACGTACATGATTGAGTCTAAAACATGGTACATGAATGAACTGATTTCGTGAACACATTCAATGACATGAGAATGGTTATAATGATGAGATAAAAATGAGAGAGTCAACTTATGAGTACCCATTACTTCAAGATGGATCTTATTTCGTGAAGAAAAGTTGAGAGATTTAGTACATTAAAACTCGAGGGTATTACAACATCTCCCCCTTGGGATAGTTCATCCCCCGAATGATATTGACTTGGCTAAACTACTAAGGAAAGACTGAGATGGTGCAAGGGACACTTATGGACTGAATCATGATTGAATATCTAGAATCTGAAACTAATGCATGGCGCACGAACTAAGCTAAATTCACAAATTACCAGGATGCAAAAAATTTTACCTCTTGGAGTAGCCATATTCATAATACTTCAGATAGTATGACCAGATGGAAAGATGGAAAGCCATAGGAACTTGTCTGACTACTAGATTAAATTGTTGGCTTTACGGACTAACTTATTTTGAAAGCTTATAATCAACTAGAGCATTTCTTCAATGCTCTTTCTAAGAAGTTATAATAACATTAGAGAGCAGAGAATTTTTGGCATGATCTGAATAAGATATCTGTATAAGGAATCACACCATTGATACAACTTTATTGCATGGAACATAGATATATAAATCATAAGCTAGGATAGAATTACTAGGCCTTAGACAATGCAAATTCTTACTTTCAAGCTTAGCAACACTTCTCAAATACTCCCTCAACTATACTATTCCTCTTAAATACCATACTCATTTGATTCAACTTATAATTCTCACATGGGCATTGATAAATCCATCTACTAAAGTCTAAATTGAACTAAATTCTCTCACCATGATAAGCCTAACTCGAAATCATAAGGTACAACATGCCACACCATAATACTAGTCTAAACCAAATGATTCAATCTTTTATGTCTCTTTTAGAGCTCACACACTAAGCATAACATGCCTTACCACTCAAGGACTAACTCTGAACTCTTACTATGGATTCACTGGCGCATATTGCATTCAACCTTTTACATCCCAACATGGCATTCAAGCCTATCATTAAAACCACATTTGAACTTCAAGAAAAACACCCATAAAGGCATACTTTTCATATTCTCTAAACCTCTATCAATAACAACTTTTTTGCACTATTCTTAGGAAGACATACCCATAATTCTCAACTAACTATGAGATATACCAAAGATATACCTCGATATTCCTTCATACTTTAGCCTTAGATAGATAAAGGATAAATTATCTTTCTTAATAAGGGTTACCAACTCTCTCTCTCATCTAAACTATTGCTTATCTATTATCATCACCACTATCTTAACATAAGAAGAGGTCACTGAAGGGCTAACGCATGATGACCTAAAGCACGAAAAAATACTATAGATAACTTTGAAACTTAATTGAGGCCTGAGAGATAGAGTATCAAAGGCATGGATTCATTAAAGAGATATAAACTGAGGAGATACATGATATAATGCAAATTTAACTAGTATCATGAGTTCTGAGAACTGATCATACTCTGAAACATGAGTCCATACTTATCATAAGCTATTCAACATAATACTGGAGTGCATAGATTTATAAGGGATGACTTGAATCACATAGTAAAGTTATTCCTTACTTACCAGAAGCTAAGAATGAACTTGAATACGCATGAAGTGTATAAGCATTGGCCTTTGGCATGGATCTATCATGCAAAACATAAATATGGTGTGATAAGGACCGAAATCCAAGGAATACTCTAGAGTAAGAAGGTATCACCATCTCATCACAACTCTTATTGATATGCATCATAATCTAATTCTCAAAACTTGATTTGGTTATTCACTCTACCATCTCCCCCTTAGATCAAAGATGATATTCTAAGCTTATGGGTCTACTCCATATCCTTGAGACTGAGCCATAATTTCTTTGCTCTAATGGTCTACACATGAATACTCACTCACCTAAATAAACTATATCTAGACAATACTAACTTCATTCTTGGACACTCTTTCAATACATAACACCCTTAACTTTCTTTAGCTTGAATAATCATCATCATAGACTTACACTCTATTAACTCGACAAACATACTTGCCTCACTAAACACTTAATTTGCCTTTTTTTATAGTCAACTAATACCACATCTCTAGCCATCAAGAATACCATATACTATATGACTAGCCTTATTCACACTTAGAAACTCACGAGCATTATCTAAGCACACATGACACTTAATAGTATTAGAAAATAATTCAATCCCTATATCACCTTAGGCATACCTCTACATCATTCCTATGACATCATACTTAATTGTGAATAAATAAACTTAAACTCTTGCATACATTATCTCAAGCCTACGCGTTCACCTCCCATACAACTAGCCACACTATCCTCAGTGATCACTCTTTCCGCCTTGATGATCATCCATTATTCAAGCTTAGATTGTAGTACTAGTCATGATTAACCATAACTTCACACACCATTCTTTACATGTCAAAACATCAGGAAACACTAGTCCACTAGAATCTTATAATAATAATATTTGATCATAATCTTATAGTTTATCTAATTATAGTCCATAAGAACATCTCTCTTCCATATATCTCTAGTACTTATCCATGCATATATCTAACTTATACCCCTAGCTTTGCAAACATCAACCAATTTCTTTTTTACAACTTCAAGGAGAACCCACATTAACAATTCTTATCAATATAATACTTTTATTAGAAACCTATACTTTTCTAACACAATGAAATATCATCAAAAACTCCTTTCCTACTTTAAGCATACCATAATTTACCTTAACTAATAACCCCTGCTTTACCTTCCACCATGAAACCTACACCACATTCACTACCCTTTAGTTAGCACACAATGACAAATCATCCCCATCCTACTTAATAGAAGACATAGATCTATCCATTTTTACCCTCAATCAAATGCTAACCCCAATTTTTCTTGTTACTAAACTTCTAAATACATACTTCTAACTCTAAGGATGTTCTACTACTTATGAATCATAGGACCCCTAGTTACACTTTGCCTTAATAAAAACTATATTCAATACTCAAGGAATGTGCTCTCTCCTTTTATGAGCGCTATCTGTAATGAAGGGTTAACAAGGAATCTAAATACATATCTTATTTTGTCTTAACTGAACAACTCATATGGATGAGGACATAACTTTCGACTTGAGGAACTTATAACACACTAGCGAGCTCCTCTCAAGCCCCTTGTGTGGCTTCTGAAATTACTAATAGTAAATTTAAGAGAATTATCTTGGTAGGAATTAGAACTTACTAATCGTGTTATCTGAAGAATAAGTCATAGATGGAGAATTATGGAGTAACAGACAAATTGAAAGAAGATTCTAAAAGAACAACTTTACTACACGATCTAAAGTATGAAAGAAAGAAAAATCTTATTAAATGCCTTGTAGCCACTCGAAGAAAAGTACAGACGTCATTGTACTATTCCGCAAGACTTTAATAGACACGACTTCAAAGACACCCTAGGAAACTTGAACTCTGTGCTCTAATACCAAGTTTGTAACACCCTAAGACTATCTCTTGGACATCACACGATACTTAGTACCATAAGTGATCCCAAGCTAACCCTTATACTGGCATAACTCGTGAGCAACTAAATAAGATAAATTAATCTAAAAGAACTATGCGCAAGAGAAGTCTTTACTAAATAGGTTCAATAAAAAACTGTATAAAGTGATTACAACAATGGTTATACAAAAACAAAACTAAAATCAAATACATCAATTCTACTGACTATCAATAAAGTCGCTACTAATAATGACTATAGGTAGCCGGGACATGACCCCCAGCTCTCCCTGATCAATATGAATGAATAAAGAAAACAAGATGCTACTCGAACTATAATTGACTAGAACCCTCGAATCAAAAGGATTCATCACCTGCTGACTGAAAGCTGCACACTGTCTGATTATGATGTGTGGGCTTCAAATGGTACCTACATTATGAAACAATGTACCACATAGACATATATGTGGATCAGTACTTTTAGAATGTACTGAGCATATGGGGGTGAATGCATAATTAAAATAATAGCTAAATATTCAATAAACTTTCAAATAATGCATGCTAAGTGTAAATGATTCACCTTGGGCTTGAATAAAACAAAAGTTGTAAATTCATAAACATGAGTAATGAAGCATAAGTATAAACTTTGTGACCCATAACACTTAATTCTAAAAGATTTTCTATTATTATTTCTTAGGGAGGTTCTTCTAACCGACATAAACCATGTGAGCTATCATGGAGTCCAACGTCTTACCCACGTTGGGGAGAATTGTCCTACCCTTGCCATCGGAATTGTACCTTAACATAAGTGATCACTATACTTAACCCATATTGGAACTTTAAACCTACAGTGGCTCATAGTTCTGGGGCATGCGACCTTGGACCCATACCCAAATCGGTGCTAAATACTACTCCCTTATTACTTATATGCTCATACTTTAGAAAATCCGCCTTAAAATAGCATAAGGGTTTATGTCATGAAAACCAGTTATGCTTTATTTTCTTTAAATAATAATTAAGATGAACAAATATGGATTCAAATCTTAGCTTAGGATCAAAAGATCAATTTTTACTTTAAATCTTGATATAAACACATCAAGGAAAACTTAAGAACATTATCTTCTTGAAATCTCCACACTTAGAGTTAACGCTTAAAATTCATGCTTTAAAATCATGACAATTCAAAACAAAACTTCATACTCGATATAAATCTTGAAATACTTTAACAATGTCAAGTCAAGATAGTGCAATCTCATCCATAATATAAATCTTATAAGTTAAAACATAAACATAAGCACTTCTTGATATACTTGAAGCCTTAAATCTCATAATAATCACATACTTCAAGAATATAGAAACTTAGGTATCAACACTACTTTAAAACAAGTAAGTTAAATCTTAAAATTATGCAATTTGGGCACAAGGGTGAAAGGATACCCTTGTTCATAACCCCACGTACCTTAATAGGCTTGATTTGATGGAGAAAGCTTGACCTTGAAAACCTTGGAGATGATCTTGAAAGCTTTTCTTTGAATTCTTAGACTAGAGAAATTAAATTCTTATTTCTCTTAAAGAGAATATAACTTGAAGTTGAAGTTCTTGGGAGGAGGTTAGGCTTTGTTCTTGGAGAGGAAGGCTTTCTTGGAGAGAAATTATGAATAAAGGAGCAAATAATGCTCCTTGGGGGGTTTAATTATGTGTTATGGACGAATTTGGGTGGGGAAAAATGATCCATTTGCCCTCAAAAATGCAGAACCAAAATTTGTAAAATAGGGACGGGCGATGGAGCGTGTTCCACAGGCAAATCGCGGGCCCTCACTGCCTCCCTCATGAAAATGGATATAACTTTTTGCTCGGGTATTGGACTAAGGCAAAATTTGTATATTGGAAAGATGACTCAATTATCTATAATTTGTTGGGTCTTGAGCTGCAAAATTCTACATATACCAAAAGTTATATACATTCAAAGTATACTATTATCGAATCGAATACCAAACTTTGGATGAATAAACAGCTCTTAGCTTTACTTTGTTCTAAGTGATTCTTATGAATATTTTCACCTCGAAATCACTTCACACACTAGGATAAATATCATGACACATATATTCAAAATAAATTCATGGGATTAGAGTTTACACGTGTAAGAACAATGATTTAAAGTCTTTCCCAAAAATGCGGGGTGTTACAGTTGTATTTGAGTTGGAGTTGCCTCCAAGTTTGAAATCTATTCATTCAATCTTTCATGTATCAATGGTGAAGAAGTGTGTGGATGATCCTTCCTTGGTTGTTCCTTTAGAGAGTGTTGGTGTTTTGGATTCATTGTCATATGAGAAAGTCTTTGTAGGGATTTTGGATTGGCAGGTCCATCGAATATGGACTAAGGATGTGCCTGTGGTAAAGGTTTTGTGGAGAAACCAAAACTTGGATAATTCAGGCATGTTACCCTTTCCTAATTATTATTTTTTGAAAAACATATATTAAATTAGTTTTATTGAATGGTTTTGAATGTGGTTTTCCAATATGGCTGAGGGTTTTGACATGGCTTTTCCTTGAATTGCTTTCCCATGATTTATTATGAATTATTGATGCTTTATTAATGGTTTTGAACTTATAGGATGCATGGTTATGGTAAATTTACTAAGGGTTCATAGTTTTCTCCAAATTGATGCTTTGAAATTGGAATTGCTTTTGAATAATGGTGTTCCCTCAACCTACATGTGTGAATGACTTTAAATAGTAAAATTGTCACCTGATTTGACTTACTCATCTATGTTATTGCATTGCATAATTGGTAAACCAATGAACTTGGATTTTAAAAGCTATGTTGGCTATTATACTAATGAACAAAAGGGGCAAGGCATTCCCCAAAGATTTTGATATTAATGAACAAGGAGGCAAGGCGATCCCTCAAGTTTTATTGTGTTGGTTATGGCATAGAGATAAGCGTGCAGGTGTTTAGGTATTATGATACCTATGGTTTGCCTTAATGGTTGGTTCATTGATTGATAAATGGGTTATATGAAACATGCTTTAAATTATGCTTAATGAGGGTTATGTTGTAAATCCGTGAAGGTGTGGGTCTTAGATAACTTGTACTGGATACTCGTGTTTGCCAACACAAGGTTTGGTATTGAGGACTTGTGTGCGTGTTCCACAGTTGATATAAATTTTTGAATGGCTAGTTACCTTGATGGCTTTAGCTTTCCCTTATATTATCTTTGATTCGTGCGACTAACACGCACTGGGGCCCTTTCAGCAAGGGAAGCTAAACCCATATAGCTCGTGGGTGCCTATTATGACGGTCGAGCTACATAGTCCAAGATAACATTATACTTCATGCTAAACTCCTATTATTGGTTGAGATACATAGTCTAGGATAACGTTATACTTCTTACTAAACCTTGTTCCCTATCCCAACATATTATTTATATACGTATTATGATATGCTTTATATAGTGTTCGAAATGATTTGACTTGACATTATTTTTACCCTATCCCGGAGATATATACTAGTGTTTATGCCACTAACCATCTTCGAATATTGTATCCCCATGCGATGTAGGCACCAAAGATGATGCTACTATTTTTGCACAGATTTAGATGGATCGGCTTGGTTTGTTGGTTTATTATGGTGAAGTGGTGAGCTTCCAATCTCTGAAAGACTTAGACAAGTCATTAGTTCCATTCATAGACTTAAATTAAGAGTTTATATTATCACTAACATTGTCATTATCATCTGTCAGATTCAGGGATAGGTCCCGACTGATATTGGTTTTGTTTTTTCTATATAGAGGCTTTGTTGGATTACTGTGGACTTGGGTGGTGTTGATTAGTTGTTTTGGATTTGATTACCAGTTATTGGTTATAGACATATTTTGTAATCTTTGATCTCATCTTATACTATCTTGTTATATGTTCAGAATTTGGCCCTTGTTGGGCAGTGAAGGGGGTTTGTTTAGGTTCAAGGGTAGCCTCCGATCCATGGTGGGACTTGAGATACATATCACAGCCAGGCCCTGGTTTGGGTCGTGACAAAGTTGGCTCACAACAAGGCCCTAGTTTGGGTCATGAAAAACTTGTCATCAAAGACCAATTTTAGTATCATTGGGTGTTCACAAAGCTGTGCCAAGTAGGGTTGGGTCTCTTTTATAGGTGTGTAGCATGCCACACTTATAAGGGAGAGGCTACAAGGCATTTAGGAATGTTTCCCCTTATTTTTATCCAATTTTTGGCTATAGAGTCTAAGGTATTAAATCTCATCTAACATTTATTTGTTCGTATTTCAAATTATGCGTCCTCGAATATATTTTGCTCAAGAAAACTCTTCTGTCCCATCCAAGGACAACGTAGATGGAACCTATTCTACTTATGGGGTTTAGACTCGGTCGAGGGCTCTTGCTCTTGATGTCTCTTATAGGTTTCCTTAAAATTCCACTAGTCCTCCTAGAGATCCTCAGAGTGATGTGACCAATGCTAAGTTCCATCATTCAATCCATTTGCTTACTTAGTTGGTGGCCTTTCAGTCTCATCAATTTAAGCGTGAGAGTGATAATGCTCCTTTATCTGAGGTCACTAGAGATGGCTAGTTTGTGAGGCTCAAACCTTCGATTTTCACTAATTCTAAGGTTGAGAAAGACCCTCAAGGTTTCATTAATGAGATGGAAAAAAGTTCCCTGTGATGCATACCTCTAGCTCGGAGGGTTTGCTGCATACCAGCTAAAAGATGTGGCATATCAATGGTATGAGGAGTGGGATTAGTTGAGGGGTGATAAGGCAAAGTTGGTATCTTGGGATGATTTTTCTAGTGCTTTCCTTGATTGATTCTACTAAGGAGTTGATAGAGATAAAGGATGAAGAGTTCGTGAACCTGAGGCAAGGTAGGATAATAGTAAAAGAGTGTACCTTGAAGTTTTACCAGCTGTCTCATTATGCTCCAGAGTTGGTATCCTCTATGAGAGCTTGGATGAGGAAATTTTCTTTGAGGTTGTACTGTGATTTGGTATTGGAATGCAAAGTTACTCTATTGAACAAATACATGGACATTTCCAGGTTGGTGGTGTACATACAATAGGTTGAGGAGGAAAAGAAGAAGCAGGTTGAGATGAGTAAAAGGCAAAATAAGAAGTTCTGATACTTGGATCAGGGTAGAGGTCAACAGCAGAGTGGTAGAGATAGTGGAAAATGATCTAAGAAGAAGTGGCACAATTGTGGTTCCGAATCTATGGCTAGTGCTCCTTATCTAAAGTCATTCGGTGATTGTAATCTTTAGAACAGTGATGGTTCCAAGGCAAAAGGTGCCCAATCTCAGGCAAGTGGGGGCCAGTAAGCTCCATCCCATCTTCCTTGTAGATTTTGTGGTCAGTTACACCGTGGTTTATGTGAGGAGGGTAGAAATAAGTGTTTCAGATGTAGACAGCCTGGCCACCTTCAGAGGAACTGTCCTTCAAGCGATGTTGCAATAGAGGAAAATAAGGTCTCGATTGCTATTTCTTCTTCTCCCACACCAAAGAGTGCTACTTTTGGCTCTGGGCGGGTCTATTTTGGCCCGTAGTCACTAACGACTAAATTTACCTTTTAATTTAATGGCATTTTGGACAATTCCCATCTTACCCAATTAAAACCTCACGTTCATAAAGCACTCAAGGGGGTTATTTCTTATTCATAATGTAATTAAACACTCTCAAACCTCTCTCAAATTCTCTCAATCCAGATACTTAGGGATTTCAAGAAGTAGGTCATCCAAGGGCTCAAGGGTTGATTTCTCTCCATAAACTAAGATAATTCAGGTATGTTACTTCTCCCTAATTATTATTTTCTGAAAAGCATGCATTAAATTTGTTTTATTGTATGGTTTTGAAAGTGGGTTTCCAATATGGTTGAGGGTTTTGACATGGATACTTCTAGAATTGTTTTCCCATGATTTGTTATGCATTGTTGATTCTTTATCAATGTATGCCGAATACCATAGGCTTGCCCTTATTTTCATTACCCAGATCCTCAGACAGGTCAGCTAGGATCACTATAGGTCTTCTCTTTGGCTTGTAATATAGGCTAGGGGCTAGTATGATACTCGATGATATTTAAAGTGACTAAGCCTCCTTGACACTACACTAGCTTTTTGGGGTTTCACTCATTAGCCTTTTTCTATTCTTCTCTTTTCTTGATCACACTTATTCGGGATGGGTGCGGTCTTTTCTACAATTACTTTTTTTTCACAACTTTTCTTTTTCTTGCTCTTTTCTACCACACTCAACTTTTTATTCTTTTCTTTTACTCTACCTTTCTTCCTACTCATTTTACATCACGCACCCCTATGATAGCCACCCTCAACTTAGACCATTTGCCTAAGTGAAAGTACACAGTGTCCAAGGAGGACCAAGGCTAAAACAGGTTCATTATGATATAAACTGAAAAAGTGACAGATGTCATAAAAAGAAATAGGCTAATCAGGCTTAAAGTAGGGATCAAGGGATATTCTACATACAGGGAAGGTTATTTAGGATAAAAGTAAGCTAATATCAAAATAGCCTATGATCCTTTCCTAACCCCTATCCTTAAACCAAGGTAAGACTAACCGGGCAAGTTCTGGATTTCAACATACAACGGGAACTGAGTAAGATCTCATATGCACTTGGCACACAAGTATATCACAAGCTCCTACTCATTCAGTTCATGCAGCTATTTAGCAATGATTACTGCGTCACTAAAACTAATGCCATACAAAGATGCACAGTGGTCACAATCAGATATAATTTACACAGTTAAATACTTAGTCCATTGGAGAGGTTCTCAAAAATCACAAAAATATGTTAATTGCCTAAGGTACTTGTATTTATCCTAGTCAACTACAATATTTTACGACAAATCACAATACGTCTAAATATGCCAGCTCTACTAGGAACAAGACTCCGGGGAAAAGAGACACGACAAAAAAAATACCAAGAGGACATTAACACTCACAAGTAGCCCCACCCTCAACTTAAAATCATGCACGGTCCCTAATGCGTCAAACCAAAACAAGAGGTTTAGAAACATACCTGTGGCACCATGGGTGCGAAGATCTGATATCAATCCCATAATACGAATACAAACAACAAAATATCTTGGGTTGCCTCCCAAGCAGCGCAATTTAGTGTCGCAGCATGACAACATTTAGTTATCCTTTATCCCTCCACTTTGAAGATTTGAATTGTCGGCCCATCTTTTGACCTTTATATCTTTTAGGTCCATTGGGCAAATGTGAGGGAATGATAAGGAATGTTCTATCACGCCACTTCGAAGACTTGAACCGCTTGCCCAATTTTGCATCAAACTTTCGTGTGGGATCATTGGGCAATAGTAAGGATCTTAAAAAGCCACTAAATGGACATCAATCTTTAAGCTTCTTGGCTTTCAAGATTGGGGTTGTAGTATACCATTTTGGAATGATAAACTCCAAAATGTAAGAATTTTCTTCCTCATTTTCAAAATTCCTCATTTGCTTAGGTGATTCGACTTTCATCACATCCACCAAGCATAATGTTGAAAAGTTGTTTGAATGAGGACTAACTCTCAATTTCGGAGTAGCATCCATAAGAGTATATTTACCCTGAAATAGATTAGAATCTTCACAAGAATTGTGCTTGATTTCTTCTTTCGACTCTAGTACCATTTCCTCATCTTTGGTATCTTCGTTCATGAATGGTTTGGTTAGTTGGGAAATCACCAAGGGGTGCTCAACATCAACCTCAACATCACTATAGGATTCTTTCTCCTCATCTTCACACTCTTCGATTAGTCTAAGTAATTCCACATACAAGATATCATCTAAACATAATGTAGAAAAGTGATTTGGATGATTGACCTCGATATCCATCTCCCCTATCCTTTCTATTTCCTTATTAAATGTCCAATGTCTTGATGTATATCACATATGATATCATTCATTGTGTCCATACGATCCAACATTAGTTGAAGCATAGCTTCAATGCAACTCTTTCCAGTGCTTTATTCTTCTTTTTTTGAGCAAAAGACCTATCAAAATCATAAGAAGAACTAGAATTTGAGTTAGCACAATGGGGGGAGGGGGAATTTGGGAAATCACTCCAATGTCCATCTTGACCACCACATAAAGAACAATCATACTCTCGATAGGATGGAGATGGTGCACACATCTCTCTCCGGGGAGCATATCTACAATCTTACCAAAAGTGAGGTCGATCACAGTATGGACAAGGATCATCAAGATAAGATTTCCAACCACCAAGCTCATGTTCATTACATGATGCCATAGTAATAAGTAAACTAAAATAAAAATCTACCTAACATAAGAAATAAAAGAAAACTAAAAATAAATATTTACAAGTTTGAATTCAAGCAAGTAGGCTAAAATTTCAAACCAACTCAACACGCCAAATTGTTCCCCAGCAAAGGCACCATTTTTGATAACGCTCAACTTACACGTCAATCTAGTGCAAGACGGTCATCGTTAATATATTTACCCAACTTTTGGAGTCGGGGTCAAATCCACAGGGAACAATATGAGTGGCGATTAAACTAATTTGAGACTATAGCTGCAATTTGAATTCAAGCAGATGACACAAAAAGATAAAATGGGGGTTTTGAAGATTAGCCAATAAATTGTTGGTCACTTTAACTTAAGTGTTCATAATCAAAGGTTTATGAAAAACCAGAATTATATTCACTAGGGGTTTTAGTAATTGACAAATACTAATAGTAGTTCAAGATTCTCACAGTAGATAGGACAACAAGTTATCTTTATCAAAGTTATGCCTAAATGTCTCTCGAGCTACTTAAGCATTTAATAACCTAATCCTCTCAGACTTAGGAAATTTATATTCATAACCCAGATTTTACCTCAGGTTAACCAACCTTGTTACAACGCTCATTATTAAATGGAGTATTTCCAAGTCCCTATTGATAATTCATTTCCCACTATATTTGATTTCTTTCTCAAGCAAATCAAAGTGGGTTTTATCTATTGTTTGCAACCAATAGACGTTAATTAAAACCTCAAAATTATCAAGAACTCCTACCACCTTTTGAATCCTAATCATTCAACAATTTATCAAGCCCTAACCCTAGATCCCATAATTTAGGTTAATGGAATTTAGCCAATCATAATGCTAAAATCAAAACAATGAGTTGTATACATGCTTTGAAAGTTAAACTTACCACAAGAAGAATAATAACTAGCGAATCACATATTATATCACAAAGAAAATTCCAAAATAATGATAATAATCTCTTCAAAGTATTTGCTTTTTCAAGCCAAGAAATTAAAGATAGAAAATATCAAAGTATCGTCAAAACTCAATATGTGGGCCTCGTAAGAAAACCCTAAACAAGGCTTTAAATAGTTCACCCTAATTATGGGAATAAAATAATAGAATTCAGAAATCCCGCGGATTAGGTGACGACATTTGTGATAGCCTATCAGGAGGCTGACGACTTATCATAAATATCGTTAGCTCCTCTTTGCTTTTGGTATTCGCTGCCTTGGCTGAAGATGGTTTTGATGACCTATCAGCTCCTTGATGACTTATCATGAATGTTATTATGTCTCTACCTCAGCTATCATATTCTGCCTTAGGCTGACGCTAATTTTGACGACCTATCAGCTCCTTGATGGCTTATCACAAAATGTCATCATAACTATCAACTAAGGTCCACTCTCTGTCTAAGGCTGGTAATGAACATGATAACTTATCACAGGGCTAATGAATTATCAGAAATGTCATCAGCCACACTTCTCTTCTTTTTGCTTTAGATTTTAAGTTTTTTGCTTCCATCCTTGTTGGTTCTTTAGTATCTTAGCTTCTACTGCAAAATCAAAGATAAAACAATCAAAAATGAAAAAATTTTCTTAATACTGTCTAATTATTCTTAGTTAAAAGCCTTAAATATGTTAGCATCAGCTCACACATCAGGTGCTAATCTTCTTAAAATTTCTCTCTATCATACTCAGTTTCAGTTGGGCATCATGTTCATGTCAGTCGTGCATTTACAAATCAATTTAGTCATGCATTCCATGCATCTGATAAGCTTTTTCAGTGTGTAAGCTCATTCCATTAGTTTTTCTCAGCTTAACCAGTCTAATTCGAAGATGAATGATCCTAAGGGGGAGATATTGTAATTCCCCATATTTCCCTAGCATAATCTAAGTCCCAATACATGAGTATTCATATATAAAATTTTCGAAATACTCTTTAATTTTTAGTCTAGTTCCTACCATTACATATGAAATTCAATTAGCTTTCCAACGATATAAAATTCACCCGAATCTGATAATCGGGTAAGAAGTTATGGCGATTTTAAGTTCCAGTTGTTAAACACCATCTTTTTGACCCTTAGCGCGTCGCAGAGACAGTCTAAATAAAAACTATCAGTCTCCAGTGTGGTACCATGATGTTGGCGCATCACACCAAGGGCCCAGTTCATGTTTGGCAATTTTCAGTAGAGCCTCCGAATTATGGCGCATCGCGGAGGTGGCCAAAATGGCATTCCAGTGAAGTAACGTGATCTTACCGCGTTGCGCCATCATCCAGTTTCCCAATTGTCCCTTTTCCAGTGTCTTGCTGTGATAGTGGCGCATCAATCTAAGGCAAAAAATCAAGATCTTCAGTTTCCAGCTTGCATTTTTAAATTCATTTAGGGGTATTTGGGTCTTTTTCCTAAGCCCTAAACTCATCCTAAACATGAAATTTATCCCCTAATTGACCTAACTACTCATCATTATTCAATTCCTCTAAAATTAAAGATCCCCTTTCAAGAACAAAAAACCCTAGCTCTCAAATTCAAGGCCAAATCTCAAGAACTCTCCATCAATCCCCTCAAATTCATTAACCTAGGTATGTTAGATGTTCATCCATGGGTCCCTTTTACCCATGGAGTCCAAGTATCCTATTTAAATTAAAAAATTGTAATCTTTTTAAGTTATTTGATTTTATATTGTGATTTAACCCATGAATCTCCATGAACTATGATTTTACACCATGTTTCAGTGAAATTGTTGTTGTTACTCAATTCTCCATGTTTTAATGTTATCATTACTTGAATTAAATCATGATTTAGTATTATTCATGTTGAATTCATGCTCTTACGACATGTTCCATGACATTCCTATGATTTGATCAAACCATGAACTCCAAGTGTTTGATAAAATGCCTACAAGAGTGATTGATTTAATACAAGCCTTCATGCTTTGTCCTCCAAGCTTTAGTATCATTTTACTATTATTGTTTTTGAGTCCTGGGGGTGTTAAATACCCGTAAACCATAGATTTTTACTTAGTCTAGTTCTATTATCTTCAGAATAACTTCAGAATACATCATGAGCATTACTAGATCAGCCAGTCAAACTAAAAAATAGTTAGTAACTCAATGTCATTCAGTTGGGAGTAGGATTTAGCACCGAATGAGTGTAGGGATCACTACAAGAAAAACAACCTCTAAGGAAAGGAAATGTAGTCCCTAAATGTCCAAATCTGGTCGTAAATGCTCTATTAAGACGGGAAAATACTGGTCGCGGCTCGTCCTAATAGCCTCCTTCGCTAAAGGTCTATTGCAACGAGGTACTCTAGCTGGTCGTTAAATGTAATTAGAGACGGTAACGTATCCGGTCTTAAAAACTCTTTTAGAGACTATATATCTAGTCCCAAATAGATGATTTTCATCTTTAAAGAGTAGTTATTTTCTGTTCACTAAATATTTTTTGCGATAAGTAACCACCTAAATTAATCTATCATGACAAGCAACTAACTCGTCCTTGATTAACCTTTAGAGACGAGCAACTAACTCGTCCTAGATTAACATTTAAAAATTAAACATTCATATCTCTAATTTACTACCAATGTTACATCCTGAAACTTCATATCATAAAAGTTATATATTTCATTGCTAAATATAAAATTGCTATTGAAAATGTCAAAGGATGATAAATATAGTTTCAATATTGGCTAAACCAAAAAAACTTAACTAATTAACATCCCGAGCTAATAGCAATAGTTTCAATATTTGCAAAACAAAAAAAAACTTAAAAAATTAACTTCCCGAGCTAGAATATGATGTTAAGTTTTACAAAACGTTCTTAGCAAAATAATAATGGGCTTGTGCATTTTCCAAACTTGCATCTTCCCTTGTAACTTTAATCTTCAGAAATTTGCAAGAACAAATTTTGCAAAGACAATGAATAACAGTTGATATAAGACATGAACATAAGGAAAACTGTTACCTTGAGCTGAGTCTGAGTTTGCGGAGAAAAGGTGAGGATACTTCTCCGCATATCTGCTTCTGCTTCCCAAGTAGCTCCCTCAACGGACTGATTTCGCCAAAGAACTTTGACAAGAGGAACATCTTTGTTCCTCAGTTTGCGAACCTGAAAATCAAGAATTTCGACTGGGATTTCATCATAAGAGAGGTGTTCCAGACAACAATGTCCTCTATTGGGACTACTACTTCTGGGTCACCTATTCACTTCTTTATCAAGGAGACATGAAACACTGGGTGCACTAAAGCTAAGTCTGAAGGCAACTCAAGCTCATAGGCTACCTTTCCAAAATGGCTGAGAATTCGGTAAGGACCGACATATCGGGGAATGAGTTTTCTCTTCTTGCCAAACCTCTTTACCCCTTTCATAGGACAGATTTTCAAATACATATAGTCACTAATCTCAAACTCGAGATCCCTTATTTGCACAGCAGTATACGATTTCTGTCTGCTCTGAGCTGTCTTTAGCCTTTCCCTGATCAACTGAACTTTTTCTATGGCATCAGATAACAAGTTAGTCTCTATCACTGCGGCCTCACCTACTTCAAACCAACCAATAGGGGATCTACATCTTCTCTTATAGAGCGTCTCAAACGGAGAAATCTAAATGCTGGAATGATAACTGTTATTATATGCAAACTCAATCAATGGTAAGTGGTCATCCCAACTACCCTTAAAGTCAATGATGTATGCTCTTAACATATTTTCTAAAGTCTCGATTGTCCTTTTAGCTTGACCATCTGTCTAAGGGTGAAAGGTTGTACTAAGTAAAACTTGGGTACCAAGACCCTTTTGGAAGGCTTTCCAGAAATAAGAGATGAACTGCGTACCTTTATTTGAAATGATGGACAACGAAACTACGTACAATCTGACCAACTCTCTAACATAGATCTTGGCATAATCCTCGACTGAATAAGAGGTATGAACTGGTAAGAAATACACTAATTTGGTCATTCTTTCTACTATGACACAAATCAAATCATGTTGGCAGCGAGTACGGGGCAAACCCATCACAAAATCTATGTTCACTTCCTCCCACTTCTACATGGGAATGCTGAACTCTTGCATAGACCCATTAGCCTTATGATTCTTAATCTTGACCTGCTGATATGTGGAGCAATTAGCCACAAACTATGCAATGTCTCTCTTTATCCCACTCCACTAATAGACCTCCTGTAAATTACGGTACATCTTAGTGGCCCTTGGGTGAATCGAGTAACATGCTCCATGCGCCTCTACAAGAATCCTCTGTCTCACTCCATCAACACATGACACACATAGTCTATCCTGGCAGTGTAACACACCATCTTCCCCTTAGAAGAAAACCTCTACTTTTTTATCTCTGACTGACTCTTTTAGTTTAACAAAATTAGGATCTCTGTTCTGCTTTTCTTTTACCTCAGAAACCAAAGAGGATTCTAAACTATTTTGCACCCACACGCTACCCTCTACTGAATCGACTAAGCGGACACCTAGTCGGAAAAGCTGATGAACTTCCTGAACTAACTTCTTTTTAGCATCCTCCACATGTGTAAGACTACCCATAGACATCCTACTGAGAGCATCAGCCACTACATTGGTCTTGCTTGGATGATACAGAACATTATGTCAGAGTCTTTCAATAACTCTAACCACCTTCTCTGACGTAGGTTCAAGTCTTTCTGAGAAAATACATACTGCAAGCTCTTGTAATCTGTGAACACGTCAATATGTACCCCATACAAATAATGCCTCCAAATCTTTAAGGCAAATACAACAACTACTAACTCAAGATCATGAGTGGGGTAATTATTTTCATGGATCTTAAGTTGTCTAGAGGAATAGGCTATGACTTTACCTCTCTGCATCAAAACACACCCCAAACCAACTCTAAAGGCATCATAATACATAACAAATTCATCTGAACCATCTGGTAAAGTCAAAACTGGGGTTGTAGTAAGTCGAGTCTTCAACTCCTGAAAACTCTTCTCACAAGAATATGGCCACTGGAATTTGACTTTCTTTTGAGTCAATTTGTACATGGGAGATGCAATGGACGAAAATCCGTCAATAAACCGTCAGTAATAGACAGCCAAACCCAAGAAACTCCTAATATCTGATAGAGAGATAGGTCTGGGCCAGTTCTTCACTACTTCAGTCTTTTGAGGATCAACTCTAATGCCATCACCAAAAACTATATGACCAAGGAAAGCTACTGACCTTAACCAAAATTCACACTTACTGAATTTGGCGAATAACTGATGGGCTCTGAGAGTTTGTAATACTATTATGAGATGGTCTGCATGATCATATTCACTGTAGGAGTAGACAAAATGTCATCAATAAAGACTATAATGAACATATCCAAGTACTGCTTGAACACGCGGTTCATCAAGTCTATGAAGGTTGTTGGAGCATTGGTAAGACCAAAGACATGACTAGGAATTCGAAGTGACCATATCAAGTTCTGAAAGCTATTTTTGGAATGTCACATTCTCTGACTCTAAGCTGGTGATAGCTTGATATGAGGTCTATCTTAGAAAAGTAGTTGGCATCCTGAAGTTGGTCAAGCAACTCATCAATTCTGGGAAGTGGACACTTGTTCTTGACCGTGACTTTATTTAGCTGATGGTAGTCTATATACATTCTAAGAGAACCATCTTTCTTATGCGCGAATAGAACTGGTGCACTCCAAGGGGATACACTGGGTCTAATAAATCCCTTATCTAGGAGATCCTTCAACTGTTCCTTTAACTCTTTGAGTTTTGCTGGGGCCATTCTATATGGCGAGAGAGAGATAGGCTATTATTGGGAAGAAGGTCTATTCTAAAGACAATTTCGTGCTCGGGAGGGACTCCAGGAAGATCTTCGGGAAATACATCTTGAAATTCACATGCTACTGGGACTAACTCAAGATTAAGGGTCTCTAAACTAGAGTCTTTACCTCGAACAAGGTGATAGACACACCCCTTAGATAACATTTTCCTTGCCCTAATGTAGGAGACAAGTTGACCCCTAAGTGATAAATTACTACCCCTCCACTCAAGGACTGGTTCATCAAAAACTGAAAATGGACAACTCTATTTTTGCAGTCAACTGAAGCATAGTATAAATGAAGCCAGTCCATGTCGAGAATGACATTAAAATCTATCATCTCTAATTATACTAAGTCTGTTGATGTGACTTTTTGAAGTACCATAACTGGACAGTTCCTGTATACCCGTTAGGCTATAATAGATTTACCCACTGGGGTAGAGACTAAGAAGGGCTCTACTAGGATTTTGGGACTGACTTCGAAGTCAACAGCTATATAAGGAGTTACAAAGGATAAAGAAGCTCGTGGATCTAGCAAAGCATAAATGTGCAAATAATAAACTTGTAACATACCAGTGACCACATCAGAAAAACTTTCCTGATCCTTTCGGAACTGAAGTGCATAAAGCCTGTTTGGGTGTTGCCCACTGGTGGCACTGTAAGTGGCACCCTGCTGATTCGGGCGATCAAACTAAGTTGAAGGACTATTATGCTGACTCTGTGAGCCACCTGAGGACACTCTTTGACCCTGTGGCCTGGCTTGATACATCCAAAACATACATCACTGCCAGCCCTACAAACACCCTGGTGGTTTCTGTCACACTTTTAGCAAAAGGGATTTGTTCGGGCACTGCTAAAACTACTCTTAGGTTTAATGCCTGGTGCCCTATCTTTATTGTTGTTTTTGAATTTTGACACTGGAGAATTGGCTGAGGACAGAGTTGGAACTGAATATTTTAGGCAGAACTAAGAATGATTTCCACCCTCTGACTTAGGTTGAGTGAAGTTGAAGCTACCTATTCTAGCTCTCTTATTTTCCTTCTCCTTCTCCTTATTCTTAGCCTTCTCTATCTGTTGAGCATGGACCATGATCCTGGATATATCCATCTTCTTAATAAGCATTGCAGTCCTACACTCCTTGACCACACTGTTAGACACCCCAGACACAAACTTACTCATCTTAATCTGCTATCTGCTACCACATGAGAGGCATATCTGGCTAACTGAGTAAACTTAAGAAAGTAATCTTTCACTATCATGTTACCCTGCTTCAGATTAATAAACTCCAGGACCTTCACATCTCTCAACTCTAGTGGGAAGAACTTATCCAGAAAAGCAGGGGCAAACTTCTCCCATTCTATGGGCCCTACATCTGCGGCCCTCTCTTCCTTCCACTGCTTGAACCATGAGTGAGCCACATCCTGCAACTGATATACGGCTAACTCAGCACTCTCACTAGTAGTCATCCCCATAATATTTATGACTTTCTATACCTGATTAAAGAATTTTTGTGGGTCCTTATCTAACTTAAACCCGATAAAGGCTAAAGGGTTCATTCGGGTAAAGTCCCGAATTCTAGATACAGCAATATTAGCCACTGGGTTGGTTGAAACGATAGTAGGGTGCTTATTCTGGTCTGCCACAAAATAAGCTAGAGTGGTGAAAGCAACTCTGAATTCTGCGTAGGAGACATGCTTGTCTAGGGGATCTACCTGAACGGGCGGAGGGGCTGGGTAGTTTCCTATTCTCTTTCTGTTGTTCTTTTTGGGAGGCATATTCTGTAAATTGAAGGGAAAAAAATTAGACTGGGAGTTTAACTTTACCTCATGATCACTCTCATGATATAAATACTGAAAAAAAGGAAACTTTTCCTAAAACACCTCATAGCCTCTTACTCATAAGTGTGGCGCACTATACACCCATGCACAAGACTCTACTAGACGCGGCTTTTAGACTTTATAGGAATCTGTTGAAGATTGGACTCTGATACCAAGTTTGTAATGCCCCGAGTCTGCACTACAAACATCACACGATGCTCATAATCTCGAAGGACCACAAGTTAACCCATGACTAGTACCTACTGCAATCACTGAATAATAATAACTCTGTAATAATGCAGAAATTAGGCTGAATCTGCCATAAGGTTCATAACTAAAATCAAACATTGAATACTGATAAATAAACACAAAAAATTGAACAACTTTTATAAATAATCTAGTCTAAAGAGCCTCTAACTGAATTGTCTGAATATGGAGTTGATGGGATAAGCCCCCAACTAACTCCGACTACTAAAGTATTAATAACTGAAAGAATACTCCATCCTTGAACTATAAGGATTCACCACTAAATCTGCTGCTGATAATCTAGGCTGCTAAGTACAGTCAGGAGCCCATACATCTGAACCTATGATATAAGACATCATAGCACAAAAGAAACGTATGTGTCAATACTTTAAATATACTGGTATGCTAGGTAAGGTAAGGCTGAATGCATAGGTTCATATGCATGAATAATAACTGGATGAATAATATGAATATAACTAAATGAGGTACATGTATATCTGAAACTGTTGTAAATACTTATTATGTAATGCTATGCACATAACTACGTAAATATACTATAACTGAGATCATATTTAATACTGGATAATGAGTTCTAAAACTGAATGACTGATATTTGAGTTTATTGATACTGTATTACTGTTGATTGAGTGATTGTTGCTGACAGTCCTAATTCTGTGGAACTGAACTGAGTTTCGTGCTTAACTGGTTGACTTTGTCTGACAATCCTAATTCTGAAACTGAACTGAGTTTTTATACTGATTCTGAAACTGAAAACTAAATTGTGGGAGTATTAATCTAACCGACATACCCCGGTTATGAACTGAGTTGGGGTCCAACCTAAAAACCCAATTAAAAGGGTGTTAGTACCTTGCCAATGGATACTAACAATGGTTATGAGTTAACCCTCTCTAGCAGGAAGCCCTTTCATCAACCCTCATTGGTAGAAAAACTCGTACGAGATGTATCAACCCTAGACTGGTAGGAAGATATCTCAACCTATGCTGGCTACGTAGCTCTGTAATGTAGGGACTACTACTAAGGGTTAAACCCTTTTTACTGACAGGAATGCCCCTATTCCTGGCTTCGCTCGATGCTAATTCCTACTCTCAACTGAATAGACACTGAACTGATTTCTAGACTGTACTATGCTTGATTGAACTATTACTGATCATGTTGTCTAACTGAACTGGACTGAGTTCACTGAGCTCTATTAACTGACTGAATATACTGAGTTCTGTTACTGACTGAGTATACTGATTTCTGTTACTGACTTAGTAATATTGTACGTGATATCACTGAGACTATTTTGAAACTACTGTAAATCTAGGTAACAGCTAGATTGTCTGGTATTAGATACCCCCAGGACTCGATAGCATAGATAGTAAAAACATAGCACAATATTGAAAACATGATAGCTAGTCACTTTGTCACAATTCTTTCATTGAGGCTTTTTAGCAAACACTTGCCTGGCATGAACTTGTACACATACTATTATATAATGATTCACTATTCAACTCTCATGAATATTATATTAAACACTTAGGAGGCATAGTTTATGCATATAATACTAGTCAACAAGCAAGCATCATGATCACAATTCCAAACTCACAAATTCAAGGGTTTTCTAACATGAAACTACATAAAACTACACATATGCTATTTAATTTATTTTGTAATTAATCATGGACTAGAACCCAAATAAAATCACAATCATGAATACAATTTAATTCAACATGGAATTCATGAAAGCTATCATCTTGATATTTTAAAAGAGGTTCTTGAACTCCAAGGGTGGAAGGAAACCCTTGAATAAACACCTAACATACCTTGGTAAGTAAATTCGTGAAGATTGATTGTGTGTTCTTGAAGATTGGCCTTGAAATTTGAATGACCTAGGGTTTGTTCTTGAATAAATTTGAGAGAGAATGAGAGATTTTGCCATTAGAGTTGGTTAATCTCATGTTTTGGGGCTGATTAAGGATGGAAAAATGACTTAAATACCCCTCTTATCACGACCCAAAAATAAGGGTCATGATGGCACTTGTCATGGCATACCTTGACAAGTAAGCTTATCATCCAAATTGATAAAAAAAAGGAAAAGACAAAAAATATCCCAAGGTAAGGCTTCTAGAATGAAGAAAAACCATGAATGTAATCATAACAAGGCGGAAAGAACTTATCCAAAATACCAATCATGTCCAAAACCAGGTGTCAATAGTGTAAGAACTACTAATACAATTCAAGAGTCAAATACATCTAAAAAATAACCATAAAAGGAATAATATTTGTCTCCGAATACTAATAAAGACATAACTACTTTAGAAAGATAGAGGTGAACTTCGGACGCATGAATATCCAACCGCTACCTTGAAAGCTCCAACAATCACCCAAGTCAAGAAATCTGAAGTGCACTCGAGTTAGGACCTGCACAGAAAGGGCGCAGTAGGCATGAGTACGGTCTACTTGTATTCAGAAGGTATCATAGACAGACCAAGCAAAGTAGTAAATAAAGCATACAAAATATACACTAAGGGCACGTCACCTGCAATCAGAAAATATCCCACAACGGTAGCCCACACCGCTTACACTAACAGTTTTAATATATCTCACATATATTACAATGACACACCAAGATATAGAATACAAGTACACATTATGTCACATATGAATAGAACAATAGAGAACATGTAGATACAAGATCATCAAATACAATTAAAGGAAGATAAGACAAATACATAGATGACAAGTCAATAAGGAAATACAGCACAACATAAACACAATAAATAAGTGCAGTGTATATGATGATGATGATGATGATGCATGAGGTCGTCGTACAACCTCCAGGGTCATCGCACAATCCCTGTATACACCTACAGAGCTAAAGCTTCTAGATGTAGGACCCATGGGAGGTTCGTCAACCCATATACAATCCACATATCTCATATCTTCTTTCCGGCACATCCCTCGGAAAGGGTTTTATAAGGTGTTACCATATTTTTTTAAAAAGGTGTTGCCGGTGTTTCTCAGCTGTTGCCACGGTGGTACCAATGTTTCATGAATGGGTATGATATGAAGATATAATGCTCACAACCAATCACAATGACTATTTCCACAACCAACCACATGATATATTTCCACAACCAACTACAATGATATATCTATAATAAATTAAAAGTGTGAAGACCTTTAGAAAAATGATTTAAACTTTTTACCCTTTATTAAAAGACTCTCCTTTAGACAAAACTATCTTTTCACTATTTTTTAATTTATTATTTTATTATTTTTATTATATTAACTAGAATTCTTAAAATATATGGTAGGAGAATTAATTAATATTTTTCATACTACTAGACTTTCTAAAATATATGAGACTCCTACATATATGGTAAGAGAATTAATTAATATTTTTCTTTCTATTGTTCAATTAGAAAAATACTCCTAAAATAGGACTCTATTAAGGAAATTCTTCTATAAATATTGAGATATACGTTAAAATAGAGAACAAATCGGTTTGCTTATTAAGGGAATATGATTGATACTTATCTAACTTGATTCGATTGCATGTCTAGATGGTGGATGCTTGCTTTTCTAACCCTCAACTTCTTCACTGTTTTTCTCAGCATAATAGAATTCAACATGTGTGTGTATATATACCTTCTCTATTTTCATTCAAAATCATTCTTCAGGGTCAAAATTTTTGCTCAGACAAGAATTAGTTGGATCAAAATTGAAGCTTTGTGATCATTATTATATTTTTTTAATAGTTTACAGGTCGTAGATGAATGTTGGTCGGCTTTGAAGAATTTCTTGTGTAAAAGTTAGGTTTAATTGTATTGTTTTGATATCTTTATTATCTTATTTTTTTTATTTTAATTTACAGTTGCTAGATGAATATGGGTCGGCTTTGAAATTTTTTTAGGTAAAGGTTAGGTTAATTGTATTATCATAATATCTCAATTAGTTTGTTATTTTTTGGTAGTTTACAGTTCGTAGATAAATCTCAATCGGCTTTGAGAAATTTTTGTGTGTAAAATTTAAGTTTAATTGTATTGTTTTGATATCACTTTTATCATATTATTTTGTTACAGTTTACAGGTGATAGATAAATATTGGTTGACTTTGAGAAATTTTTTATGTAAAGGTTAGGTTTGGTTGTATTATTTTGATATCTCTATTATCGTATCATTTTATTGTTTACAGGTAGTAGATGAGTGTCGGACGACTTTGAGAAAATTTTTGTGTGTAAAGATTAGATTTAATTGTATTATTTTGATGTCTCTATCATTTTATTATTTTATTGCAATTTACAGATGGTAGATGAATGTCGATCGACTTTTAAAATTATTTTTGATAAAGATTAGGTTTAATAAATAAATTCTCCATCTTTACATACTCAAAAGATATTAAATTTATTATTATATTCATCTTTATTATTTAAAAAAATCTCTTATTTAATGTAATGTTTGAACTCATTAAAGTGAGGTACACACGCAAGACGCGTACACCAAAACTAGTTTCCACAATCACATGAGCCAATATTCGCTCATTATTTTTGTTTCATCCATTAATTTCCACATGTCTCATATTCCAATAAAGTATGAATATAATCACAATACACCAACGGTACCACATTATGTATTTTAACAACACATTACAATTATTCATATGTATTCAAGGCTATCAAATCACATAGGACCCCACACGGTCACACATATCACATAATAACTCAATTTCGACAATTACATCACATATAGGCCCCCACATGGGCACAACACATAAATTGCCATTTTCATGATTAGTTTTCACCCTTAACATGCATTTTGTATCATCATTTACTACCCAGTTCAGTCTGAAAGAGTTAAGTCATAACCTATCTCGAAAATCAAAATTGGTCCGCTACACTTGAACCCGCGACCTTACTTTTCCCGAATAATCCTGAACTCTACTAAAAACATCAAATATGAAATCTACGCGTCAAAACAAAATCAACGACACCCATAGTGACTATTTTTTATTCGGGGACAAAACGGACTTCCAAAATGGATTTCCAAAAAA
The DNA here is from genome assembly GCF_002878395.1 of Capsicum annuum. NCBI lineage: Eukaryota > Viridiplantae > Streptophyta > Magnoliopsida > Solanales > Solanaceae > Capsicum > Capsicum annuum. The sequence continues at coordinate 211,547,074 of NC_061114.1, read as the reverse complement.
GAAGGGAAAAATCGGAACTTTACTTCAAAAATATATTTTCTATATTTTTAGGAACCTAAAGCTGAAAAATCAAGTTAAATCGAGTCAAAAACAGAGTTCAAATCGAAGAAAAATTATTTTTGAGCTTTACCGGGTGAAATCTTTGAAATTCGGGTTAAAATCAAGAATCGGAGTTGTTTTGAAGGTTAAATTGATGAAAAACTAGTAATTATGAGATAAAAATATTATTCAAGTGAAAAGAGTGAAATTTTGGTTTAAAATCATGCCCTGAGATTTTTGGAGTTTTGAAGAATTTATCAAGAAATTATTAAGAAAAGGGGTGAATTCTTACCTTAAATCCGTAATAAAACCAAGAAATAGATGTTAATCTATCTTCCCAAGCTCCCACAAGCTTCACTTTTAAGCTCTCAAACTATTTAGGATTTGACTCTCAAGAGGCAAGATGAAAAATGAACAAAATGACCCAAAAACTATTTATAAGTGCAGAAAATCTGCACTAAAATGAACCAAAGAATTGAAGTTTTTTTTTTTTTGTTAAAGTCCACTCCGGACTTCGATAGGGTGCCCGAAATTTGTTCAGAATCCGATACATGTAAACGAACTATGCAACCACACAAATTCGACGTTACGGACGTGATGGCAATATCAGATTTTTTTTAAAATATCGTTTTCACAAAGTTGACCCCCGAACCCGAAATTATAATTTTCCAAATCGAGGGTCGAAATGAGATTTAAAAGTCGTAAAATCATTTCAAATATTCTAACACCCTAAAATTGACATCCTGGATCTACTGGCAAAGTCCGATTTTCCATCTGAAGTCGTTTCGATCAAATGTGGGTCCCACACCCATATTTCTAATTTTTCAACTTTCCAACTAATAGATCAAAATGAGCTCAGGTGCACCGGGACCCAAACCAAAGTTCTACCTAGCCTTAAATCAATATTCCGGAGTTGCTGGCGCAGTCCGTTTAGCCATCCGTCGCATGGATCAAAAGATATCCACATAAATCTAAAATAAGACTCTCTAAGCCATCCAAAAACACAATATTGTATAAATGATACCAAAATGCATTGAAAATCATGTCAATCACTCCCACACCCCAAAAATATCATAATACAACTACAGAGAGGGGTAAAATAGTTAAATCATACAAAATCACAAATTTTACCTATTTCATCAATTTTTTAGGTCGTTACACCTCTGGACGCAGATTTTTAATGACTGAAAACTTTCCCAGTGATGCGGTAAACGATGCGCCGCATTGATAGCATCAATGCGATGACCAACGTGCTGCGTCAAGTTCACGTTGGTTCACTGTAATTACACTGAAAGCTGGGAAAAAGTTATCCGTTGATGCGATGGGCGATGCGATGCGTCGACCCACTGTTTTGGCCACTTGAATATGATTCAAACGAGGTCCGAAAAATCTAAAACTCACTCAAAGTAACCTATTGACACACCTGATCATGATTCAATCCAAGGATCGACGTTTTAAGATCATAAGGGTAGTAAAATAAGATCGTCAAATTATGAAGGCTAGAATAATTCTAGGTATAAGCACTTAGCTGAAATTTCTAAGTCTAGGACCTCTTTTCAAGTTTTAACAGACTGACTTAAGCTTAGAATTTTACAGGTTCTTACACCTTCATTCTTCTCTTTTGAAATTTTATGTATATATATGTGTGTGTGAGAGAGAAAGAGAGAGAATGTTAGTCTATCATACATGGCATGCCTTAGAGGCCTTCATTCTCCTTTTTCTTTTTTCTCCTTTTTTGGAATTTTTTCCCTTCATTATTTTCATTGATCATTTTTTTAATAATTAAAAAAATTCATTACATTAACCATATCTAATTATATCTCATAATTATAAAATAAAACCTTCACCTATTTGCATTCTCTACTTTACGTAATTATTGTGCTTAATAATGAACAAGTGAGAAGACTTAGTGAATTCAACAACATTCAATACCAATTTTATAACAATTGCAATCTAACCTTTTAAATTCTAATTGTTCAATATAACTCACAAATTGTATGAATCACTATAAAATATAGATATTAAAGCACAATTTCTCCGCTGCATGAACTTTTTTCCTCTTCTTCTTTATACGCAGCTGTTTCTTCCTTCTTTTTCTTTTTGTTCAGCCTTTTTCCTGATTATTATTGTTTTGGTCATATTTGTTATTTTAGTAACACAATCCTTTTATCTCTCTGTTTTTAAGAAATGTTCATTGTTTAGGGAGCAGAGAAAATGAGAGTATTATAACTTTATAAGATATTATCAGTGAGTAGTACTTAGAAATATATTATTATAACAATAATTAATAAGTCATAGAAGATATTGAAATTTCCTACAAGGTAATATAGTCACACAAGAGAAGAGGTGAGAAGGACATAGTACAAAATACCCTTCAACTATAGAAAATGGTTCAAAAATACTCTTTATTTATCTATTGGGCTAAAAATATCCTTCCATCCACCTTTATGGCTCACTTATACTCTTGAAACCAACAATTCCTTCTTTATTTTATTTTTAAAAAAAAAATTATTAAGTGTCATTTTCTTATTGGGTGAAATGAAAATCGCACTCCACCAAGTTGATGACATGGCAAACAAAAAACAACTAAAAACTACATGTCAGCAAATAAAATAAAATCTTAATTAAGAATTATAGGGTACGTGGATTAAAGAAAGGAAAAAAAATCAGAAATAGAGAGTGCGCCATAAAATTTACTATCAATTTCAAATTTAAATTTTGTTTATGTTGGAGTTTTTAGAGGTGGCATTTGATTATGTTGGACTGAATTGGTCGGAT
>NC_061114.1:211508761-211541257 GCF_002878395.1 Capsicum annuum | reverse complement strand
AATGATTCTTCAAATATTATGTTAATGTTGTATTTTTTTTATTACCAATGTGTTTTATTTCAAATATTGTGTTGATATTTCTTATTAAATGTTGCATTTTAAAATATTTCAGTAGATTAGAGTCCTCCGCGATAAAACCAAACAACATGAAAACAAACCAAAGTTTGAAAAATGCAATATCAACACAATGTTTGAAGTAGAACACACTGGTAATAAGAAAAATGCAACATTAACATAATATTTAAGGATTCATTGAACTGATGAAATATTTCGATAACATTATAAGATTGAAATTTTGATAAACAAAATTTGGGTCGGGTTATGGGTTGGTCCAAATTGGTGGGTCGGGTTATGGGTTGTAACGGAGGGTATATTTAGACCTTTTTGCAAAGTTAAGGGGTATATTTGCTTCTAAACTTGGGCATATTTGGGCCAAACTTGTAACGGGGGGTATTTTTGGACCTTTTTGCTAAGTTTAAGGGTATATTTTCTCCTAAACTCTAACAGCGAGGGCATATTTGGACCAAACTTGTAACGGAGGGTATATTTGAATCTTTTCGCAAAGTTAAGAAGTATATTTGATCATTTCCCTTATAAGGATAATAAGGAAACTAGTTTTATTAATAATAATAATCAAAACTCTAATATTTATTTTACAAGTGAAAATAAGTAAGTAATATTAACTTTATAAACATATTTCAATGCAGAAAATACAAATAATGGGTAAAAGAGATAAGCATCCAATACCACCCTGAACTATAGTCAAAGTTGTTACGACATACTCCAACTTCACAGGGGTTCTATTACCAACACCCCCCCCCCCCCCCCGAACTCAATTTTAGTGTATTTTGTCATCCTTTTGTGCTACTGTGACACCTTTATTACATAAAATAGGGTCTACGTCAAAGGTGTCACGTCAGCTAAAAAGGTTGACAAAAGGTACCACGTCAGCTAAAAAAGATTGACAAAAATACACTAAAATTTAGTTCAGAGGATAATAGGGACCACGTGAAGTTGGAGTGTGTTGTAGAAAATTTGGTTATAGTTTGGAGGGAGGGGGCACTAGATGCTTTTTTCGAATAAAAATAAGGCCGGATTTTAAAGATTATATTTATTTAGATAAATTGTAAAATATGTAATACTCTATTAATGTCAATCACAACTTATTTATTGATTTAGACAATAGATAATCCTATTTCTTATCACTTGATCCTCATGCTAAAAATAGATGTTTTAATTTATTTGTTAAATTGATGAAATCAAGAGAATTGTATTATGTTTTTTTTTCTACCCTTAGTATTAAATAACTGTATTAAGTAATAGCATAAACAAATTTAAAGTTTCAAATCATTAATAAGGTTAATTTAGTAAAATACACCTCTAGATAAATTTTTCTTAAGGATTGTGTCATATCAATAAAAGTAAAGTAATTTGAAATGAATGTAGTAAAAGGAGAAAATTGATAGAAATGTGTCATTTAAGTCTTGAATGAAGGATTGGTGACATTGACCAAATTAAAGGGTCGAACAGAATTAGGAAACTTGATTAAGTTAATTGTGGACTTGATTAATATTTTCAAAACTTTCTAATCTTTTCAAAAATACAAATCAACCCACACCCCTCTCCTCTCCAAATCAACCGTCTTTCTCCCCCTCCCCTCTATCAATAGTTTCTCCCAACCAATAATTCTACAAATTTCTCCTTTTAATCCCCGGCAACTTCAACCTCCGGTGATAAATAGTTGGGCTTCGAGTTTCTTTTTGACTTTCAACCGTCAATCGACGTGACAGCCTTGCTCTCTGGCCACAACAACTTTAAATTCTTCATCGACCCTTTTCTTCTTTCACAGGTAAAAAATTATGACCTTTTTAGTTTTAAAGAAAATGAGGACCTTGAGCCAACTTCTCTTCAAGTATTGATTAACAATTTCAATATTTGTTACTTTAATTTGAAATGCGTTTTGAATAAAATTCTAATTTCTGGTATTTTTTCTCTTCTCTTTTCGAAGTGAATTATTTTTTTTGTTGTTTATTGCATTTTTTTAAGCTTAATTTTTGTTGTTTGTGTTTATACAAAAGAAACAATGATGTTGGTGTTTTTCGTGTTGCACCCGTTGCTGGGTTGATTTGTTCTTTTTTCTTGATAAAAATAGTGCAATTGTTGTTGTTCTATTGAATAAAATTATGCTAATATTTTTTTCTCTGAAATAAATTAACCATCTGATGCAATAGATTTAGTATATGATGCAACAGATTAACCATCTGATGCAACAGAGGAACCATCTGAAAAATCTGATGCAATATATTAACCATATGATGCAACAATTAACCATCTAATGCAACAGATTAACCATATGTTGGAACTAGGGGTGTACATAGGTCGGGTTGGTTCGATTTTTATTAAAAAAAAAATCAATTATGTCGGTTTATTAAAATTATAAACCAAATCAAATCAAACCAACATAAAATTGGTTTTTTCGATTTAGGTTTTAGTCGGTTTTTTTGGGTTTTTTTATTCTTTGGTTTTTTCAGTCTTTTTTTATAATCTTTAGTTTTTACAACTATATTGTGAACGAAGACTAGATCAAATATATTTTCACTCATGTGCTAATGAAAAACCATAATTATGAAAAAATAAGGAGCGGAAAACTCTTTTGAAACTAAAAAGTGAGATAAAGAGTGAAAAATTTTAGGTTTCAAGTTTATATTGAGTTTTCGATCAGCAATTAATGGACAAATATTACAACTTAAAGGCCCAAATCTAAATATATATCTACATCTACTTTTAAATTATTGAAAACTACTAAAACTAGTTGAAAAAGTATTTAAAAAGTAGATTATAATTAATATTTTATGTATAAAAACTTTGAATGTTATATCTATCTATCTATATATCTATATATATATATATATATATATATATATATATATTATGTCGGTTTGATTCGGATTCGGTTTGACTTTTTTTTTGTTAACACCAAACCAAACCAAACCAAGAATGGTCGGGTTTTTTTTTAACGCCAAACCAATCAAACCAAACCATAAGTTGGTTTTTTTTCTCGGTTTGGTTTGGTTCGTCGGTTCGGTTTGACTTGACGGTTTGGTCTGTACACCCCTAGTTGCAACAGATTAACCATCTAATACAATAGATTTAGTGTCGGATGCAATAGAGGAACCATCGGATTAAAAATCTGATGCAATAGATTAACTTTTTGATGCAACAAAAGAACCATCAGATTAAAAATCTAATGCAACAGATTAATTATCTGATGCAACAGATGAACCTTGTATTGGATAAAATCCTATTAACTATTCCAACAAGACACGTCCAAGACTTGATTTTTCCAACTGATCATTTATCTGTTGCGATAGACGACCCTTCTGTTGGAATAAATCTAAACAATATTGACCATTGATAAATGTTCCAACAGATCACTCATATGTTACAACAGACGTGTGATCTATTGCACAGGCTATTTATTTGTCTCAACAGATGAGTGATATGTTTTGTATTATTGCAATAGATTACTCATCCGTTGCAACATATTAGTTAATTATTCAAATAAATCACTTATATGTTGCAACAGATGTGTGATCTGTTGCAATAACCAGTCACCTATTTCAACAGATGAGTAATCTATTTTTATTGTTGCAATAGATTACTCATCCGTTGCAATAGGTTAGTTATTTGGTGCAATAGATAACCTACCTGGTGCAACAGATGTGTGATCTGTTGGAACTGTTATTTTACTATTTTGCATGTTAGATTTACTGTTGTCCTTTTTTAATGATGCATTAATCAAATATAATCTATTTTATGTTTCTATTAATTTTAGATAATATGGCTCCTAAAATAATAGAAACCGAATCACGTCCAAGTAAAGGAACAAGTGAAGCAGCTAGGCTACATGCGTCACTCTATGAGCTTGCTTTACAAGCATTATCTCAATCAGGAGCAGAATATGATAAACATGGGGAGGAGGAATATTTCAAAAGAGATGATCCAAATGCTAATAGTCCTTCCACCAAAGAGTTGGTCAAAACCTTTAGCATTGATCGTTATCCTGTGAGAATGCAGTGCGATGATGCCACAAATTTAATGGGTGATTTTGTGGTTAAGTCAGCCATTAGAAAATCTTTCGACGCCTTCACAAAAATACTTCAAGAGCAAAAATTAGATGCTTATTTTAGGGACAACCGCTTTGGGCAATAACTTGATTTGTCAGAAGACAACAGTGCTCGTTTTCAAATGAAAATGGTATATGATCTTCTCAAGCGTAGGTTTATGTATGAAAACAAAGATAAGATGAATGAGTTGTGGACACATTATTGTAGCATGCCTATTTGTTTTGGTTGGAAGGAGTTTGTCATAGTTATTGGACTAAAATGTTATCCTCCTTACCCTTCTCCTTCTCATGTTATACCTATTCTAACCCAAAAAAGCACCCCGCACACCCATCCACTCCATTAGATATTAAGGCTAAGAGAAGAGAAAAAGTAATTTCCAAGGCATTATCAAGCATCCAAAAAAGTGAAATATCAACTCCTTTGTCCATGTGTTGAACTATTAAGCAATGTACAATTACCACAGAAGAGCAGTACTAGCTGAAAAAGGTGAATATATATCGTCTTTTTCAACTAATAAACAGACACATCTATTTCAACAGATGACACATCTGCTGAAAATTATCAAACAGATATATACATTTGTTGCAATAGTTGACTAACCTATTGCATCAGATACAATATCTGTTACAATATATGTCTCGTCTATTTCAAAAAATCAAACATCTCTATGTACCACTTTTATTTGTACCAATAAATCACCTATTTGCTGCAACAGATGAGTCATATATTAGGACAAATTAAATCAAGACTTCCTACCATTTCAGTTTTTTCAAATAGATGAGTCATATGTTGCAACAGATGGTTCATCCATTGGAAATTATCATACAGGTCTTCCTCATGTTATAATTTGTCCCAACAGTTGATCTATCTGTTGCAACAAAAATATAATCTATTTGGGATAATTTAAAATAGGAGGAAGACCTGTTTGTTTTGCTAAAACAGATAAGCTATCCTTCTTCATTTTTTATATCTCAGTAATTAGCATTGACCAATTCTGGTTTTTCGGGTGGATGTCACTGAAGAAGATACTGCTGAACAACATTGACAATATGCTATTCTTTTTGTGGAAATACGGGGAACAGAAAATGAAGAAATCGTACGCAATTGACATTAAAGATCCACAACGACCAAAACCGAATTCTATAGCACCAGATGAAGAACAACTTGTCCATATTGAGTAGATCTTTATAGCTTGAGTCTGTCAAAGTAATAACCTCACCCCTTCTTAGGAATTCTTGGCATCAAAACATAAATTGTTGATGTATTTGTTAAGATCTGTACCCATAATAATTTTTTTACATTTCATTTATTTGTTGATTTATTTCATGTAATTTTTGAAGGCTTCGGTTTATTTTATTTTGTCTATGAATTTTATATTATCCTTAGATTTGAACTTATTAACTGAAATGGAATACTAGATTCAAATATTACAACAGATAAGGTATCTGTTGCAACAGACGACATATCTATTGGAAAATATCAAACCAATTTAAACATATGTTGCAACATGTAAGTAATCTGTTGGATATTAACAAACAGGTCTTCTCACTACTGCAACAGATAAACTTAGATAGAAATATTGACATAATGTAACAGATGACCAACCTATTGCAATAGATAAACTATCTGTCAGAACAGGCAGAATATCTATTACAATAGATGGACAATCTATTGCATTATAAAAAATTCAACTTTCATTAGACATAAAAAATTGCCACTATATGTAAAGTGAAGTGACTTGAAATAAAAAAAAACTATCGACAGGCACCTAAAGTTGCAGCAATCTTTTACTTTGGCACATCAAGTAGACAGTGTTCATTTTAAACACCTAAAATAAAATAGCATCAAATGTGTTAGTTTGGCAGTTTTTGCCCTGTTGGCAGCTCGCGTGTAATTCATGCAGCCAAAACTCGTTGAACCCCCATTTTTGCTGACTTGGTGTCTGATCTGGCTCCCAACAGTTATTTTCCCCCATTGTCTTATATATTAATCTTCTTTCTAAAATTTAACCCTAAATTTCCAAATCTTCTTCTTCATCATCTTTTTTCCTCTATCCATATTCTTCAAATTATTTGTATTGGTGATTATTCTGTATATTTTTTTTATTGTTTACAACTGAGCTTGACAATGTCGAGCCCATCTTTCACTGATTTTTGTGATAAAGATTTTTGATATTGTAAGTGTAGTCATAAAGCTCTATTGAAAACTTCTTGGACTCAACAAAATCCAGATCATAGGTTTTTTACTTATAAGAATTCAAAGGTAATATTTTTTTATTTAATTAGTTTATTAATTATTGACTTGTAATTGTTTTGTAATTATGATCTTGTTTTTATAAAAGTTGGGTTGATGTGATTACTTTGATTGGTATAAAGAACGATACCCTTCACAAGCAAATCGTGTAATCTGGGGTTTGTTGAAGTAAGTCAAAGCTTTTGAAGAGAAACAAAATCAAGCAAGAAGGTACTACATTGTTGGCATTATTGCTAATAGTTTGGTGTTGTTGGGCACATGGATATTCAAGCCTAATAGATGAAATTTGTATGGTGGTATATTTGTATTTGCTACTAGTTTAGTGTTGTTGAGCACATGGATATTTAAGCATAATTTGTAGAAAATATCAAACAGATTTAGACATAGGTTGCAACATGTAGGTCATCTATTGTAAATTATCAAACAGGTCTTCCCACTGTTGCAACAGATAAGACTTAGATAGAAATTTCGGCATAATACAATAGATGACCAACCTATTGCAACAAATAAACTATTTTCCAGAACAGATAGAATACAATTTACAACAGCTGGACAATCTGTTGGATTGTAAAAAAATTCAACTTACATCAGAAAAAAAAATTGCTACTACATGTATGTAAAGTATGTAAAATGAAGTGGCTTGATATAAAAAAATTGTTATTTCACATGCTCTTCTTTATACATAGGCTCCAAGTGTCCAGTTAGTACCCCATAATCCTAGAACTCTTGCATGTTTTCCACATCATTGTCGCATAGAAAGGTCATTGGATCAACCATTTATGTGTCAGTCAGCAAATATTTGATGTATGCAAGAGCGTGCGACCCACACCTGCAGCGGTTTTATTTTTTGGAAGATCCATGTCCTTGTTTAAACCTTCAAAATACCATGGTTGGTTTATCAACACTTTTGTTGGCAATTGATCTATCAGTTTACTCTGCCTCAACAAGATGGGGAAAAACTCTAACAGTGGCTGCATGTGGATAAAAAAATCGGCCTCGTCCAAGGTAGGTAAGTTGCAGTCATAAACCTTGATTTTTCCCTCCTCGAGTAGTATCTCAACAGCCCAATAATGTATGCCTTCCATATTCATCATTCCAAGAATTCTCTTTGCCTTGGTCCAGCTCTTGCCGTGTGGATTTGTCCTCTTCCTCTAACATATTTTATTATTTCTTCATCCCATTGGAACCCATAAATTAATGAATCAAATCACGCACCACCGAGAGTTGGTGCTAGCTTACTAAGATCATTGTACATATCCTTGAGATTCTTGTAGAAGTCAAGGTTGATTATTCTATCGGCAGCATCATAAGCCTCCGGGTACACTAATTGTCTGCCCCTCATGAGGCAGAGAATTATAATGTGATATAAGAAGTCAATTTTTAAATAAGTTACTAATTCTAATGAAGGAAAACATAGTGAAAAATGGTTAAGTTGGGTTTAGAGAACTAGAGTAATAAATGGTTAATCTATTGCAAAATATGGATAACTTATATGTTTTAAGATTTTTTTTTTATTTTAAAGCAATTTTCTAATTTTCTGTCCGAGATAAAAAGGATAAAATACTAAGGCGGTAAAAAATATTACTTGGATAACTCAAAAATCTCCTCGTTGAGTAGTCTTAGCTTATCTTTTCAATGTCACCGTCTCCCCGTGCCCCTCAAAATTATTAATGAATATTTCAAACCCATATCTACTCCTTCAGCCATAAATTAACTCAACTTATCTCTCTTCTTTATTCAGAATTCTCTTTCTTTCTTCTTTGGGGTAATCACAATCATTTCCTTTTTTTCTCTCTTTTCTCACCTCTTTTGCATGCATCCTTTCGGATCTCAACCGATCAATATCTTTTCTCGATTAAAATGAGTGCTCTTTCCTTCTCGTCTTCTTCTTTGTATGTTATTTAAATTAGATATTTACATTTGTTGTTATTATTGATTTACCCATTACCAGTTTCCTATTTATTGAGAAAATTAAAGGAAAGGTGACTTTTAATTCTTGAATGAATGAACCATTGTTTTTATTAAAATATGCAAAAAAAAAAAAAGTCATATGTTAGGAGAACTTAAAAAGCCTTGTTGTTGGTATCATTTTTTATGTCTTTTGTTTGTTACTTTGGTAGTGTTGTTTTTGGAGGTGTTGGTGTTGTTGGAATATGTGGTGTTTGTGTTTTTGATGTTGTTGGTGGTGTTGCAACAGTTTTGTCAACTATTGCAACTAATGAATCAGCTGTTGAAACAGACGGAGAAACTATTGGAAAAAATCAAACCAGTAGTAAGGTTGGTTTGATTTATTCCAATAAATGACCCATCTATTGCAACATGTCATATATATGCTGCCACAGATGTGTCGCTTGTTGCAATAGATGACTCATCTATTAAACAGATAGGGAATTTGTTGCATCAGATGGGTCATCTGTTGATTCATTAAATTTTGTGTTACCCTTTTGCAATGTTCTTTTTGTTTTTCTCTTGTTGGACATAGAATGTTTTTCTCTTATTTGCACATAAAAAAAAGTTAAATTGGATCAAATTTCACCCGACAAACATTAAAGGCTAGAGTAAAGATGGGTTTAGAGGAATAAGCTATTTGCAAATGGAACTACTTCATATGTGAGAGGTATGTATTACCGATCAACCTATCGTGAAAACACACATCTAGTACACTGATTTTGTGAATGTTGGTTCTTTACCTATTAGGCGTTAATCTTTCAAACAAGATATGGAATTTTACAGTTAAGATTATTACGTTCGAACTGGTAAGGTTGAGGGACCAAGTAGATAGTGTCGATACCCTATTACGATTTAATGAAGATTTTGCTAATATTTAAGTGTTAAGTTTGGAGAAGGGTTCAAGTTTTTGGCGGTAGTGTAAACATTCAAATAGTGATTGGACTAATTTTAGGGTTTCAATGGACTTTTGAAAGGCCTTCGAAGTCTCGCTCTGTTGTAAACAAGAATGGAAATGAATATATTATTGCTCTGGTCAAAATTTATATGAATGGGTTACTCGAGGAGACTATTATACAACAGAGGGTGATTGGAAGAATACTTATGCGGGAAGGGGGAGGTGGAGAAGACCATATATCAACTCAGACCTTATTAACGAAGAAACACATAGTAGGAAGGAAAGTGTAGCGAAACTGGATGATAAAATTGGCTTGAAAAATGAAAAAATTGAATGAGCTACAAATATGAAAGTGTATCCAAAAATGAAAATCCATCAATCCAATTTTGAAAACAAAAATGTTAAAGTGGATTGGATTTATGCACTTTGTTAGGGGACTGCAACTAGTTAGCGTGGCCCGAATAAAGACCCACAAAATGCAGGATCAAAACTCTAAGATTTCAGTTTTGTGAGCATCGATGGTGGTAAGATCGTCGGTCAGGAACAGAACAAAACTTGAACCAACAAAACCTGAAGTGTAAATAAGGGACCAGTCCAAGGTGGCAATTTCTCAAGTTAAAATTGCATCCCATGCCTCCTATTTATGGCTTTGGTCTGGTCAAAGGCAGTGGAAACAACAAGGCATGGAATTTTTGCCCAACTTTGGAACTTTTTGTTTCTGCTGCCATTGACCTAATAAGAACCACAAACAGAAGGCATGGATTACAAGTTAGACTTCAGAAATTAACGCCTTGGCTTCCCTTATTTTTACTTTTGGAGTTGTTGGTTCAGGTTTCATTCTTGACTGAAAATCTTACCAATCATCTGTGTTCGCCAAACTACATCCTTAGAGTTCCGGTCCTGCACTTTGTAGGTCTTCATTGAGACCACGCTCGCTAGTCGCAGTCCCTAACAAAGTGTCCAGCTCCAGTCCTCTTGAGCATTTTTCTTTTTCAAGAACGACTGACGGTTTTTAATATTTGGATACACTTTTACATTTGAAGCTCATTCAATTTTTTCATCTCTCAAGTCAATTTTATTGGCCAGATTTGCTAGAAGTCACTTACTTGCTTTCCTGTGTTTTCTCTTAAACAAGGTTTGAGATAATATATGATCTTCTCCATCTCCTCCTTCCCACACAGGTATTCAACCAAGCACCTTCTGTTGTATAATAGTCTCCTCAAGCAACCCATCCATATAAATTTGGACCACGGGAATTTCTATTGGTTTTTTATTATTGTTTGATGCAGTGCGAGGCTTCGGAGATCTTTCAAAAGTCCACTGCACCATTAAAATTAGTCCAATCACTATTGAATATTTACACTGCCGCCAAAAACTTGAACCCTTCTCCAAACTTGACACATAAACATGAGCAAAATCATCATTAAATAATAACAAGGTATCGACACCACTGTCTGCGGACCCTTCAACCTTATCAGTTCAAGCCTATCAAACTAAACTGTAAAATGCATGATCTTGTTTGAAGGATCAATGTCTAATCAGTAAAAAATAGCATTTACAAAATTATTGTACTTTATATGTGTCTGTCATGATAGCCTGATCAATAATACATAACTCCCACGCATGAAAGTGGATCAATTCATCTGCACGCACCTTATTCTTCATACCCCATCAATGTCAAACAATATTTATTCTTCACTTCCCATCACTAAGTAGTGACTCAAGACTACAGAGTCTCAAAGGGTAACCATCTTCAATGTCAGATGACTACTTGCCCATCAAGAAAAAATAAGTGCTAAAAGTCATGACTTTTCACCTTTTTATTTTTAAATATGTTTATATAATAAGTCACCAATTTGGATTAATTAAGGTATGTGATGACTATTAAAAGAGATGAACAGTCGTGATATTTTGTCTAACACATTCAAAATAGCTAATGAATAAAATTCCCCATCTATTACAATTGATGAATCAGTTGTTAGAAGAAATAAAAATATCTTATCCAATGGATAGTCCATCTGTCATAACAGATAATCCATATGTTGCAACAGATGTCTCATTTGTTACATATACAGACTATTTGTTGCACATACAGATCATCTGTGGCAACAGATGGAAAATCTGTAGTGACAGTGGGTTATCTGTTGTGACAGAAAGACGATCTGTTGCAAAATCTCAATAATAATTGTTGTTATTAAGTCTCAAACCATTTTGAAAAGGTGAGAAGTTTGAATGTAAAAGAAAATGTCACAACTTTTCACAGAAAACAAAAAGTTAGTAGTTTGATCCTCTATAAATAGGTCCCTCCTTAATCTTCATTCTACTCCACTTTTATTTATTTCTTGCATTTTTTATTTTCGTATTACATCTTTAACCACTTCGATTCAAAGTTCATATTCCTTTCTCGTTGAGGAAAGTTTTTTTCTATGTAAATCTACCGGTTAGTAGTATACGTTGTATTACCTTCGAACTCTTTTCTTTACTTTTGTGCTTATATTTTTTTTTTGAATTCATGCGTGCTCTAGATATGGCTGATCTGATTTAGAACACTGCTATTCTACGCGACACCGTGCGGGAAATTCAGAGGCAGATTAACGACGTGTAGAGAGAGTTGGTCACCATGAGAGCAAGGATGTTCAGAGAGATGTAGAGGCTAGTGAGGACCCTGCTGCTGCTGGTTGATGATTGGACGGCTGACAATAATAATGATGATGATGTTGATAATAATAATTAAAATGTGTTTGTCTTTTAGCATATGTATTTTAATTTTGTATATCGGATCTATACGTAATGTATTTTATTTTTTGTTTAATGAAAAATTTATTTTTGATCGACTTTGGCTTTTTAATTCTTATTTAATTTTCATTATGTCTATTTATTCTTCTAAACATGTCAATGGTTGGAGGTAAGGAACAAGTTTGAATCCAATAGCAAGCAATAGTAATTTTGGCCTTTGAGTTCTTTCAACATATGGACCATGTGTTGGAACAGAATGTTCATCGGTTGGGTTTCTGTCAAGAGATTATCCATTTATTGAGACAAATTTGTCATCTTTTGGAGGAAAACATTCCAGTTTGATGAACTGTATTGTGTTCTTCCAGCTAATGTTCATCTGTTGCAACAGATAAGTAATCTGTTGATAATAATTTTGTGGTTTGTTGTATTTATTTCATGTTTTGCCTTTTTTATTGATGCACAAGTTATTAAAAAGATATTTTATATGATAAATAATAGCATTTACGTTCATAGCAATGAGTTAAATATAAAAAAGTTCACAACAAACAACAACACAAGTTTTTGCAATTAGAACGAACATGGTGGATTACGATCCGAGCATGTAGTTCTTTTGTGGCCAACACTCTTACATACGGAGCACTTGTTTCTTCTTGATGGAAATGATTCTCCGACTCCACTCCTCCTCTTATATGGCCTTCTTTTCGGTTTGATAGTGCTTGGGTCAATATATGAAGGAGGTATTAATCTCCCCAAAAGCTCTGCAGAAACAACCCAAGATTCTTCGAGAGGCACCGGAGTAATATGTCCACTATATGACATTGTATTTTTTCTATCGAATAATGTGGAGAGGAGTACTCATAAATTTTAGTTCCATATTTTACACCGTATTGAGCTCGAAGTGCTGTCATAACATGTGGACATGGTATTTTGTCCAAGTCAAAAACTCTGCACGTACAAGATCTTATTTGAAGATTGACCGTGGCAACATCACCATGATCGTTGATACTGAACTTGTAATATGTTATTTGATGAGATAATAACCTATTCCCCAGACTGCTGCTGTTCATTGATATTATTTTTTTTGCTTCTAGAACAAATGGGGTTCCTGCGTCCTCGAATTCCACACGTCTTTTGTGAAAAAAATGGCCATACTTCTTGTTTATTACTTTAAATAAAGCCACAATGGGAAATTCTCTATTTACCGATTCAGCTATATTTGACGTCATAATATTGTACCCATACAAAAGAATCACTTAGTACGACATCATACTAAAGTTGTAACTCAAACAAGACATTAAATTCATAAGAATGTACCTATTTGCCAAACAGAATGCCCGGATGCATCTCTCAAAACCGACACATACGAGATATTCTACTGCCTTGGGATGCATATCTGCTATTTAATTGAAATGGTCTAAAAATCCTCTCTACTATATGCTTTAGCTGCTCTATAAAAAAGGGTCACGACCCTTTCGTTGTGAAAGTTGGTCCGAATGTTCTCTCCAAGATGCTTGATGCAACAACCAAAGTGACCTAAAGTGAAGAAATTGAACCCATCTTTGGAATACTTGGATGCCTATCTGAAACAAAACATAACTCTTCGGTATCTTTGACGCAACTTCGCAGTTGTTCAAAAAAATATCCATAAGAGGCATCACATTTATTGTTCGCTACACAAAAAGCGATAGGAAAGATGTGTTTCTTCACATCCTACGCCACCGCCTCTAGCAAAACTCCATTATACTTGCTCCTCAAGAAGGTACCGTTGACAGCTATGCCTTTTCTCAAATGTTGAAAACCTTGAATCCTGTAATGCCCCGTATCTGCACTCCGAACGCTACATAGTGCATATGACCCCGAAGGACCACGAGCTAACTCATGACTGATACCTGCTGTGAACACTAGATAATAATACTGAAAGTAATATGGAAAATAGGCTAAAATGCCATAATGTTCAAAATTTGAAATACTGGTAAATAATATCATCTTATAAAACATCTGAAATCTGAATACTGACTGAACTAGTCTAGTCTAAAAAGCTTCTAACTGAACTGTCTGGATGTGGAGTTGATGGGACAAGCCCCCAACTAACTCCAACTACTGAAATACTGAAATAAAAGCATATCCTCGATAGATGAGAACTCACTACTAAATCTGCTACTGCTAACTGAATTTGTCTAAGCGTGGTCAGGAACCTGAGCGTCTGAACCTATGATATGAGATATTACAGCACAAAGAGAAAGTATGCGTCAATACATGGAATGTATTGGTATGCTATATGAGGTAAGGCTGACTATAAGGGTTCATATACATGAATAATAACTAACTGAATGATATGGAATAACTGAGTATGAATACATAGGTAACTAAAACTGCTGTAAAATACTGAGTATGCAACACGGTGTATATACGTGAATATTGTATCTGAGCTTTTACTGAAGTTGAAAACTAATTTCTGATACTGAGTAACGGATATCTGAGATTACTGATAACTGAATTTCTGATAATTGAGTGACTATGTCTGACAGTCCTAATTCGGTAGAACTAAACTGAGTTCTATACTGAGACTAAAACTGAAACTGTGGAAGGTAATCATCTAACCGACATACCCCAAATAAGATAACTGGGTTCAACCTGTAACCGCAGTTGGAAGGGGGTCAGTACCATGCCATGAGTAAAGACAAGATGAAGAGTTACCCTTATCTAGCAGGTACTCTAATGAGAATGGTGGTACCCTCAACTGACAAGTTAAGCACCTCATCAACTTTCAATTGGCATGTTGATGTCTCAACCTACGCTAGCTACGTAGTACTGGAATGCAAGGACTGCTTCTAAGGATCACACCCTCTACTGGCAGGTGAGCCCCCATCCTTGGGTTCACTCGGTGCTGAATCCTACTCCCAACTGAATAGACCATGGACTGATTACTAGACTGTACTGGATTTAACTAAACTGTTACTAATCACGTTGACTGACTGAACTGGACTGAGTTCACTGAGTTTTATAACAGATTGAGTACTACTATTTCGTGACATGACTGAGACTATTCTGTAACTACTGTAGTTCTGGGTAAACAGCTAGATTGCCGGGTATTAGATACCCCTAGGACACTATAGCATGAAAAGTAAAGCATAGCATGATCTTGAAAAGCATAACAATGTCCACTTGTTCATAATTCATTCATATAGACATTTTATCAACCACTTGTAGGGCATAAGCTTGTACATATGCTAGCATGTCATGATTTCACAATTTAATTCACATGGACATTCCATCAAACACATAGGGAGCACAACTTAATGCATATAGTCATGGACAACATGTAAACATTGTAACTACAATACCCAAACTTGCTAATTCAAGGATTATAACATGGGAATTAGACAATTCAATATACATGCTATTTCAATTTCATGGAATCAATAATTAATCATGAATTGAAACTCAATTAATGTCATGAACATGAATACGATCCAATTTCAAGCATGTAAATCATGAATCAATAATCTTGTAGTTTTAAAAATGGATTCTTGGACTCTATGGGTGAAAGGAACCCATAGATGAACACCTAACATACCTAAGAAGATGAGTTTTTGAAGTTTCTTGAAAGATTTCTGGAGATTTATTCTTGCTTCTTAAAGCTAGGATTTTGCGCTTCTTGAGAGAGAATGATTTGTTTTAGGATAAATTAAGTGAATATTGATGTAATAAGCTATTTAGGGCATAAATCTCATGTTTAGGACTGATTAGGGCCGTGCAAAAAGACTCAAATACCCATGGAATGATTTAAAAACTCAGAACTTACAATCAAAAATCTTAATTTTTGGCTTCACTGCGACGCGGTGGCATAGCGGTGAGCCACTGGAAAAAAGGGACAACTGGAAACTGGTCCATTGGCGCGACGCAGTGCAATCGCGGTGCCTCACTGGATGCAAAATGGCATATCGACGCCACGTGCCATGATCACTGAGTCACACTGGAAAAGAAAAATTCTGAAACTGGCTCATGGGGCGACACGGTGTGATCGCGATGGCTTACTGGATTTTGACAATTGCCATTTGCACCCCCTCTGCGACGCGATGATGTACCAGGTGGTATACTGCTTTACAAAAACTGCTATAACTCTTCACCCGGGTATCGGATTTAGGTAAATTTTATATCATTGGAAAGCTGACTGAATTTCCTACACAGTGGTAAGCTCTAAACTAAAAAATATTGAGTATTTTAAAAAAATATATATATGAATACTCATATACTGAGTGTTAAATTAAGCTAGGGAAATACGGGGTATTACAAATCCAAGCACCATAGGATACAAAAAAGTACTTGAACCTTCCATTTTCATCAACGTGCAACGTTATCTTACTTTCGGGATTTGTGGACTCAAGCATCTAACGGTAGGCATCGAGGACTGCATACCCATGCTCGTGTGTCACCCTAACCAAGCCCTTGGCAATCTCCATGTCCATATAAATCTTCCAATAACTAACCAGGACACCCAATTCCGTAAGGAGTTGATTGGGCATAACCCTTGTAGAAAAATCCTTGCCATCGGGGAATCTATTCTTGAAATATTCACTGAGGACCTTTGTCGTGGCATGAGGATTTTGGCCGAAATGTGCTCCGAACAACATTTGTGATACTTTTCATGTTTATGGATGACAAATCTGTCAGAACTTAAGTAATTCACCGCTCTCAATCACTACTTACAGTTCGGATTAGCACATTTATAGCAAAAGACTTTGCTCGAATTAATCACCTTCATGATTCTAAAATCTTTTTTCAAGCAAGAAATAAACATAGTAGATAATTCTTTCTTGCCCTTGAATGAAATTCCCTTTTAAAAGCTGATCTCGTCATCTTGACAATTGCCAGACTGTGTCGATTGAAAAGAACTGCCCACCTTATTGGTCGCATCAACGGGCATAGGTGTTTGATCATCATCTGGAATGTTCATGTCTAGATCATCCAACCTATCATCAAAGATGTCTTGTTGTTGTTCTTCTTATACATTCTGGTTCTCATTCTCTCTCGTGTTCTCAACCACGTACACCCTTAACATCGGCCTGGATGAATCACTAAGATAAGCACGCAACCAAACCTGGTCGGTTATCTTGAAAGGTGGTACCTTCTGATTTTCAAAGAAGTTGTGCATGTAACTGATGGCGAGTTCTTTCGATTGATAATTCAGTCCACAATAGCTAATGATTAAGTTTCCAAAATCATCATACGAAACATCACTTTGGACTGTCATAGCTATCGTCTCTAGCATTTCATCCTCCTTCCAACGCCATACATATCGGTTGCTCTTATCGATATGGATCCCTCCATTGGTGGTACTTAAATAAAGTCATTTGTTAAAAAAAAGTTTAGTGATTTCATAGTGTCGTAACATGAATCCGAACAGATGTGTAATCTGTTGCAACAAGTAAGTGATCAGTCGCAACAGATTACTTACTTGTTGGGATTCATGTTACGCTCCTAAAGTTGATTTCAACAGACGAGTCATTTGTTGTAACAAGTGAATCATATGTTGCAACAGACTATACATCTGTTGCAATAGACGTCGCGCCTATTGGAATCGAGTTCAGGTTTTGTTGCAATAGGTTATTAATCTGTTGCAATAGATATTTACCCTGTTGTAACAGATGACACGTTTATTGGAATCGAGTTCAAGTTTTGTTTCAACATGTTACTAATCTGTTGCGACAGATAACCCTGTTGCAACAGATAACTAATTTGTTGCAACAGATGACTCATCTGTTCGATTCATGTTACGGCACTATAGAACCATAAACATGAATCCAACATATGTCTTTCGTTGCAACAGATGGCTCATCTGTCGCAATAGATTATTGATTTGTTTAAACAGATGTCTCTTATGTTGCATTTATGTTCGCGTGCTATCTATTGTTAAAAAAACAACACAATAACAGTTACCCAGATGACAAATTCAACTAAAATCATAATTTGACTTACCAAAGTCTCATGTGAAGTAATGTCAAAGTGGAAAGTGATGTATGAAACAAAATTTTACCTAAGAAATTGGTAAATAGCAACAATAGCGGTAACAACAACAATGGTCAACAAGAAGAAGATGAAGATGATAATTAAGTAGAAGATGACGATAATGAAGCAAAAGATAGTGAATAAACCAGCAACAACAATGAATAACAAAAATCACTAAGAGGGAGAAAACAACAATGGATGAGAAGAGAGAGAAACACACATTTTTTCCCTCCATTTACCGTTATATTAGGTAAACATTTAGATGAAAGTGTAAATTTAAAAACTTGTGGGTTATTCTCAAACTTACCCAACTTTCTTAAACCATAATAAAGTAATTGTCACCTACACCTCATTTTCAAACTCTTTTGTCACTTTTAGCTTAAAGCCCCTAGTAAGAGAGTGCTAAAACACAAAAATATACGCACATGCATGTACATACATATATATACACATATATATACACACATATTTAGGATGGGTTGTTTGGAAACAAGTTATTTCGAGATTAGTTATTTCAAAACAAGTTGTACCAACATATATATGTGATAACTTATCTCATCACTGTAGTATAAATGATGCGATAAATAATTTTAAGACTAACTAATACCTCTAACCGAGCTCAGAATAAATAATCATGAATTTTATCTTTGAATGATTATAATTATACCTCCTCACACCAAATGATTCTTTAATACATATAGCTCAGCAATGTTTTCTTCTCTCCATCTATAAATCAGATGTACGCGTATTTGCATTGCCGTTGTGAAATCTACAGAGACAAATGCAACTGCAATAGCTAACCAAGATGTAGTGTGCAACACTCACAAGGGGTTGTGTCTTCTTGACTTATCCTCCTTGTGTCTAGGTTGTCCTCCAATTATGCTCATTTTACCCTAAGCCACACATTTAAACAAACGAGTCATCGATGTAGTGAGCTCGTTGTCCTCTGCCACTTCAAATACAGAATGCTACGGAATGAGAGCAAGATAAAACAATAACACCGGACTTTCGCAAAACAAAATTTGGTACAGCTGTTTACATCACACGGATCTGCAGTAGTTTACACCCTTTCCAACTCCTTGTTGTGTTTGTCTAATTGGTCCTTCAACTCCTTCCTCCATTCTTGGATCAATCTTTCCTGCTTACTTATAAGCTCGGTTTTTGTTTTCAGCTCTTCCTCCAATTTTGCAATCTCCTATCATATTAATAAGAATCCAGAATACTCTGTTAGCGATGCCAAAATTTACTGGAAAACACAAGTAGTCCTCTAAGAACTCATATCATCAAAATTTAATCTTTTATTTTTTGGATAAGATAATCAATGTCATCCTAACTTACCTTTCTAAGCATATCTGGTTTGGAAGGCAGGTCCTCGCGCTGCAACCCAATCAAAAAAAGTTGAAGCTTTTTCGCTGCTTCCATGAAATCTCTTGCATGTCTCTCAACATCAACTAAGGAACAGCAAATTTATTACTCATTTAGCAAAAACAAGGAAAAGAGGAAATTACTACACTTGAACAAGCATGAATACTACAAGAATTAAAAAAAAGGAAGTGTTAGAACAAGAAAGTCAGGGCGGCTCAATACTATTGGTGGCCTAAAGTGAACGTTCAATGAGTGGCCTTAAAAAGAATTTCCCAAACTTGTATTTGTTGTAAGGTCACAAGTAGGGAAAACACAAGCAACCAAATGCTTTGAGAAAGGAGTAATCGGGTTTGGAACTTGGAACAGTTAATATGGTGAGAGGCTGTGGGGAAACTGAGGGTAGGCGGTTGATGAGGATAAACACAAATTTGAAGGCGAATTGCCAATAACGAGCAAGGGTCAAGCTATGAGTAAGGAGGCTTAGACCCATTTTGACAACATGTTAATGTTTTCTTTCAACTCCACCTTCTTGTTCATGAGTATGGGGACATGAATCACGACGAGATATGCCGAGTTTATTGAGAACAGGAGATACTGAACGAAATTTCCCACCCCCGTCTGATTGAATGTCTTTAATAGTTGTATTAAATTCGCATTCAACGAGAGCTTTAAACTGATGGAACATGGTTAGAACATCAGATTTAAGCACAATAGGATAACTAGTGAAATCATCGACAAAAACAAGAAAACTTGTGTCCCAGAGATGAATGCAGAGACGCAGGATCCCAAATATCAACATATAATGAGCAAAACATTGAACAAAGAGTAAATGTTTCGTGATTGAAGGAACGTGACGAATATTCTTAGGCGAGACGGCTCGTGAAGGAGTGTGAAGGAGAGAATTACCAGCAAGATGAACGGGAAGACCATGACCATTGCTGATACGAACTTGATCTGATCCCTTACAGTCTTATAGCCTTCAGCCTGAAGAAAGTTGGTGAGATCTGGCACACTGTGATGTGCAGCACCTGTACTGGGGAACCATAACGGAGATGGGAGCTTGGTGCAATAGGTAGGTGACCGGGCTCATATTAAGGTTGTAGCGCTGGAAACACGTTGAAGCTACATGGTTAGTGTCAGTGCAAATTCGACACTTATTAAGCTGATCTGGAGACTGCCAGTCTTGTGCATTAGGTGATTAATTCAGTGAATTGCAGGAGCAACTACCTCTGCCACTATGCCTTCTATTAAATCTGCCACGACCCCTACTATGACTAGAATTAAAGGAACGATCAGAGGTATCCTTAAATTCAGAGCGAAGCCCCTTGAAGATGTAGATGTTATGATCGGCGAGAGAGAGCGGACGTCCAGCAGACACTTATTCTTCTCCGTGTTTAGCTTAGGTAAATAT
Source organism: Capsicum annuum (assembly GCF_002878395.1). NCBI lineage: Eukaryota > Viridiplantae > Streptophyta > Magnoliopsida > Solanales > Solanaceae > Capsicum > Capsicum annuum. The sequence goes on along the minus strand of NC_061114.1, from coordinate 211,520,511 downwards.
TGAGTGACACTAAGGTCGCCTTGCTTCAGGTTTTGTAGATGCATATGACGACTAGGAATTTATATGTTAGATGGAGAGGATAAAGCAGCCGCGAGAGCATCCCAGACTGCTTTCAATGTGTTCAGTCTGATGGCTAGGGGCAATGTTTCTTCGGATAGGGATGAAATTAAGAGGCTCAAGATCATTAGATCTTGTTGTACCAATTAAGGGTAGAGCGCAAGGGTGCCTTCCGTCGATGTAATCATGGAGGTTTTGACCACAGAGAGAAGACAACAATTGCATTCCCCAAATAAGGAATTTGTCGCACATAGTTTGATAGATATGAAGTGATGAGCATTGGTAAGCGTCAGAAGGTAAGAAGAGACTGGAATTTCTGAAGATTGCGAACTGGAATTTCTGAAGATTGCGAAGAAGCGGAGGAGGCCGGAGTGGTTTCTTACACCATGTTAGAACAAGAAAGTATATAGAGAGAGAAAATTGGCAAAGCTGCAAATTGCAAGGGTGATTTCTTATTCACTTGAACTTGAATAAGAAACAGCCTTGCTAATTCTTCGGAAGTAGTGGTATGGACTGCGTACATCTTACCCCCCAGACCCCACTATGTGGGAATACTCTGGGATTGTTGTTGTTGTTGTTGAACTTGAATATACAGCAGTCATGTATTTATAATTACAACATTTTAGTGTAGATATACAATTGTATAAGGAGAGTAAATGTATTCTTGTGCCTGTCCTTTTTCAGTGAAACTCTTGTTAGATAGCAACAAAAAGAAAAGCCTAAAATCAGAAAGGAAAAAATCAAAATTTTATTCCTGCACAAGTGTTGGGAAACAATCAAGAAGCCTAAAGTTACTCACTCTGATGATAAGGATGTGCTGAACGGTCTATCGCCTGGAGCTCTCGTGCAGGCAAGCAGGGAAGCAGAGCAGCCTCTAATGCCATCACACAGGCAATCATGTCGTCCCTTGAAGCAGGGGATTGCACCTGTGGTTCTGAAGTTTGCTGTTGATCAACAGGATGTCTCTCAGCCATGTGTTTCAAGCAAATGTAGAGTCGCAACAAGCCTTGCTGGAGAGAAGAAGCTGGCAAACTGATCACAACAAATAGTAAATGAAGAAGCAAGGGCACAACCACTTCAATGACAACTATAATACTCTACTCGAAAATGTCCCTTTTTGATTTTCAAGGGTTAAATTTGCCTAACTCTCGAATTTATATCCGACATAGATACACTATTTTCCAAAAGAATTTCAACATGTCAGATTTATACAAAAACTACAATATGTTGCGATTGTTTTCATTTCAAAATACAACATATTTAGTTTCAAATACAATGTCCAGTTCTTTTTTTCATTTGAGTCTCTCGTAAAGAAAATGCACTCAAAACTTCACTTTTTTTTCACTCCAAATTACTTGCAAAAATTCAACTCCAATTCTGCCAAACATAGCTCCAATCTTCAAATTTTCATTTTGAAAACAAACACTACTCTTTTTCAAATGCTCACAATTTTCATCTAAGTTGCTCGGACTCTTCAAAAATGTCTACGGGTGCGTGTCGGATCCTCCAAAAATAGTGTATTTCTGAAGGATCCGACACGGGTGCGGCAACATTTTTGGAGAGTCCGAGCAACTTAGATTTTCATTGCATACCCATGAAATGAAATATGAAAATACAAAAACAGACGGGTCAAAAAATTCAGACAAAATTGGGTTAAACAAGAGTATATGCAACAATGCATCGCAGATAATTGCGGTGTGCGGGTGCTTTTACCTCCTTGAATGCAGTTCAAAATCAAGTGCTGCGAAATCCAAAATCAAGAACCATAAATGGTGACAGATCAAATAGAATGTTTTGCTACAATAATTTGAGCTTGGTTTATTTAGGGTTTAAATAAATAAAGAGGTAAGATATACCATTTCCAAGTCACTAATTCATATTTCAAGTGACTACAACAACAACAACAACAACATACCCAGTGTATTCCCACAAGAGTGGGGATCAGTGACTACACTAAACCATTTTTTTTTAAATGGTAACTTATGCACTTAACCATTTTCAACTTACTAATTCACATTTCAAGTGACTGCACTTGATCATTTTCGAGTCATTAGTACACATCTCAAGTGACTACGCTTAAGTATTTTCTAGTCTAATTCACTTTTCAAGCAACTAATTCACATTTCAAAATATTAATCTTAACCATTTTCAAGTAACTAATTCACATTTGAAAACACCATACTTAACCACTTTCAAGTCACTAATTCACATTTGAAAACACCATACTTAACCATTTTCAAGTCACTACTTCGATATTTCAAGTGACTACACTTAACCATTTTCAAGTAGCTATTTTGATATCTCAAGTTACTACACTTAATCATTTTCAATTAACTAATTCACATTTCAAGTAACTACACTTAACCATTTTCAAGTAACTAATTCATATTTCAAGTCAATACACTTAACCATTTTCAAGTCACTAACTCACATTTCAAGTCACTAATTCACATTTCAAGTGATTACACTTAATTATTTTCAAGTAACAAGTACACATTTCAAATGCAGTGAAATTATTATACGATTTAAAAATTATGTTACTCGTATTAGGTAATGATAAAATAACTAATTATTCGATTTATATATACATTGCATTAAATTATTATAAATATTATATAATTTATTAAATTTTTAATCCTTTAATAAAAATCAATCATAAGTGATCGATTTTCGAATAACTATATTTTTAAAACGAGACAGACTACTCTTAATCAATTTTTCCAAAAATATTATAATATCCGACCCAATCCAACCATGACCCAACCCAGCTCATCTTGATTACCCTTTTTGCCTTCTAATTACCCTAGCATCTCAGTGAGAGACAAGCCTAACTCATCGACAACGCCCAGCTCACCGACGGACAGAATCTCGCGCAGCTCACGAGGGAAAGCAGCTGGCGCAACTCTTGTAAGACTGACATCATTTTGCCTTTTCAAGCCTTTAATAATAGTGTTCTATGGGAGTCGATAAATTTGTCTTAAATTTGGCGTTGGATGAGGCCAAGGCTTCATTAATCAAATTGTCGATAAATTTCGTTTTGCTTTTTACCAGGTATTTCTTCTCTTCTACTCATCCTATTTTTATCAAATTGTCACTTGGTTTTCCTCTTTTTATTCTATATACTTAGCATTTTGGAGATAATAGTCATTGGCTATAAACAGCTATAGCTAAGCCTACAAGTGTTGTAGCCAATTTGTTTACTGTATTCGCGTGTTTGAAATTTACATTTTTATCTATTCTTCTTAGTCTGTGGTGGAAATATGTTTATGGGTACTATTCATTTTCTTGAAATTGGACTTCTTCTCACAATTTTTCTTGAACCAAGGTCTATTGGAAACAACCTTTCTACCTTAGCGGTAAGGTCTGCGTACACTGTACCCTCCGCAGACCCCACTTTGTGGGACTAAACCGGGTTAGTTGTTGTATTCATTTTCTCGAAATCTCATAGAGAAAGTAATCAAAAGGTGTCAGCTTGATTGATTATTGGTTCCTTCATATTGTTTCTGTGAGTAAATATGTTTAAAGAGTTTACAATTTGGTAGTACAAGTCAAATTAGGAGATGACTGTGGCATTGAAGGGACTTGTAGATTGAGAGTCCATATTGAAATTAAGATGATTTGGGTAACTTGTTGAGTTTTTCTCTTGTACTCTACCATGGAATAGACGGATGAATTATGGATCAATGGTATCGATACCCCACTTTGTGGGAATACACTGGGTTTGTTGGTGGTGGTGGTGGTGGTATCGATACCTAGATCATGAATAGGTAATAAGCTATGTGTATTTGAATTGTTTCAACTTCTCTTGGTGACTTCCTGTTGCTCTTTATTCATAATTGATTAAATTGTGGATAGAGAATAACAGAAGGTGTTTTGATGGCATCCCAATCCCCATCCTTTCTCTTAAGTCTAGATGTTTGATTATTTTTTTTAGTTTGGTCAAGCACTCCGACCAAGCACTCCTCTATAATTACTGTTGGTTGTTTCTTAGAATTTATCTGCTCCATAGATCTATGTCAATAGTTGTGATAGCTTCTTTTTGTCATACAGGGAGCTGATAATTTAATTTCTTTCTTTGCAACGCTTGCATCTTCTTGATGCTTTTAGTTAATGATATCCATCTTATTTCATTTAAAAAATATATATATATTGATCAAATAGAATGACTAATTTAAAGTGAATTAGTGACTTAAAAATGGTTTAGTGTTGTCACTTAAAATGTGAATTCATGACTTGAAAAAGGTTAAGTGTATTGACTTGATTTATGAATTAGAAACTTGAAAATGGTTAAGTGTAGTCACTTGAAATATCGAAATAGTGACTTGAAATGGTTAAGCGTAGTCACTATAAAAGTAAATTAGTGACTTGAAAATGGTTAAGTATGATGTTTTCAAATTTGAATTAGTTACTTGCAAATGATTAAGACTAGTGCTTTGAAATGTGAATTAGTTACTTCAAAATGGTTATCTGTAGTTACTTGAAATGTGAATTAGTTACTTGAAAATTTTTAAGTGTAGTCACTTGAAATGTGAATTAGTGACTTGAAATTGGTTAAGTGCAGTCACTTGAAATGTGTACTTGTTACTTGAAAATGATTAAGTGTAGTCACTTGAAATGAGAATTAGTGACTTGAAATGTGAATTAGTGACTTGAAAATGATTAAGTGTACTGACTTGAAATCTGAATTAGTTACTTGAAAATGGTTAAGTGTAGTTACTTGAAATGTGAATTAGTTACTTGAAAATGATTAAGTATAGTTACTTAAAATATCAAAATAGCTACTTGAAATTGATTTAAGTGTAGTCACTTGAAATATCGAAATAGTGACTTGAAAATAGTTAAGTATGGTGTTTCCAAATGTGAATTAGTGACTTGAAAGTGGTTAAGTATGGTGTTTTCAAATGTGAATCAGTTACTTGAAAATGGTTAAGATTAGTGTTTTGAAATGTGAATTAGTTACTTGAAAAGTGAATTAGAGACTAGAAAATATGTAAGTGTAGTCACTTGAAATGTGAATTAGTGACTTGAAAATGATTAAGTGTATAAGTTTCCATTTTCAAAAAAAAAAAATGATTTATTGTAGTCATTTGAAATATGAATTAGTGACTTGTAAATGATTAAGTATATCTTACCTCTTTATTTATTTAAACCCTAAATAAACCAAACTCAAATTATTGTAGTAACATTCTATTTGACCTGTCACCATTTATGATTCTTGATTTTGGATTTTGCAGCACTTGACTTTGAATTGCATTCAAGGAGGTAAAAGCACCCGCACACCCCAATCATTTGCGATGTATGGTTGCATATACTCTTGTTGTACCCAATTTTGTCTGAATTTTAGACCTGTCTGTTTTTGTATTTTCATATTTCATTTCATGGGTATGCAATGAAAATTGTGAGCATTTGAAAAAGAGTAGTGTTTTTTTTCAAAGTGAAAAATGAAATTTGAAGATTGGAGCTATATTTGGCAAAATTAGAGTTGAATTTTTGCAAGTAGTTTGGAGTGAAAAAATGTGAAGTTTTTGGTGTTTTAGAAGTTCCTGAAAATTCAGGAATTTTATGGACAAACGTGTATTCTAGAGTTCCAACTCCGGAAAAAAGTAAAAAAGTTTCATGGCCAAATGCCCCCTTAGTATCATACACCTTATGAGTTTTGGAGCTAGAAGTCACTTGCAACTCTTTCCTCAATAAGCTAGAGAAACTTTGTGTTTGCATCTTCCCGGTGTTATCAGTTTCGTATCAATATAAATCCTACTTAGAATGGTAAACATAATGATTGGGAATCATTGATTTTTTTGGAATTACACCCTTTCTCTAAATTTTGAGTCCATTATCTCTTTACGAGAGACTCAAATGAAAAAAAAAAAAAAAACTGGACATTATATTTGAAACTAAATATGTTGTATTTTGAAATGAAAACAATCACAACATATTGTAGTTTTTGTATAAATCTGACATGTTGAAATTCTTTTGGAAAATAGTTTATCTCCAAATCATTCTCAAGTCACTACACTTAATAATTTTCAAATAACTTATTCACATTTCAAGTAATAGTACACATTTCAAGTCACTACACTCAAACCATTTTCAAATAGCTAATTGACATTTCAAGTCACTATACTTCACCATTTTCAAGTCACTACACTTAACCATTTTCAAGTCACTAGTACACATTTCAAGTCAATACACTTAACCATTTTCAAATAACTAATTCACACTGCAAGTCACTTCACTTAAAACATTTTCAAGTCACTAGCACACATTTCAAATCACTACACTTAACTATTTTCAATTAACTAATTCACATTTTAAGACAATATACTTATTCATTTTCAAGTGACTATACTTTATTATTTTAAAGTTATTAATACACATTTCATGTGACTACACTAAACCATTTCAAGTCACAAGTTCACAATTTCAAGTAACTACACTACACCTTTTTCAAGTCACAAGTTTGCAATTTCAAGTAACTACACTTAATCATTTTCAAGTCACTACACTTAATAATTTTCAAATAACTTATTCACATTTCAAGTCACTAGTACACATTTCAAGTCACTACACTCAAAGCATTTTCAAATAGCAAATTGACATTTCAAGTTACGATACTTAACCATTTTCAAGTCACTAGTACACATTTCAAGTCACTACACTTAACCATTTTCAAATAACTAATTCACATTGCAAGTCACTGTACTTAACCACTTTCAAGTAATAACCTTAACCATTTTCAAGTCACTAGTACACATTTCAAGTCACTACACTTAACTATTTTTAATTAAATAATTCACATTTCAGGTCACTATACTTAAATCATTTTCAATAAACTATACTTTATTATTTTCAAGTTATTAGTACATATTTCAATTGACTACACTTAACCATTCCAATTTCACCAAAAAGCACACAAGAAGTGAAAAGCTGCAATTGAAGCACTTGATAGACAAATGCATTATAATCTTTTTATCATTAAAACCTAAGTTCTTCGCAGCATAAAATTTCAATTCTCTTGACTTAATCAGCTCAAAACAGCAAAGACACCAACTTTGGTGATTGAATCAAGTACCATGAACATTCATATTGCCAGGAATCAAGGACAATCTTTACAATGCCTCATAACCCCTACATTGATGTAAAAAACACTCTAGACTCCACGGAAAATATGAAAAGAAAACAGTTATCTAAAGTGGACAAAACACTTGTATACTGCACCTCAGAAAGAGCTTCTTCCGAATAACTTCACCAAAAAGCTACAATTTTTCAAACAAAATCTAACAAACTCAACCTTTACATCTTATTCAACGGATTAAAAAAGTTAAAAATTACAGATCTGAGAATAAAATCAAGTGGGGTTTTTAGTTTGTGTGTTAGTACCTCAGCAGCAAGGTATTCAAGAACCTTGCAGGCGAAGTTTGTGTTTTCGCCGGTGGCGCGGCGGTTGTTGGCTGTTGCTGGTGTCGCAGTGGCGCTGGTCAACGGTTCTCCGGCAGATTAGGCGACTGGTGGTTGAGGGCTGTTCCGGTGGTTCACCAGCCGTGTGGCCGGTGCTGGCTGGCTTGTGGCTGTTTCATTTCACTTAACAAAAATTGTAGGGATTAGGGTTTGTTGTTGGTTAAAAAGGAAAGAAGTAAGTTTTAGATCTCAGTGGTTGAATATTTTTGATCGACCGCAGAGATTAAATTGATCTAAAAATGTTCTAGAATTTAAATTTCAATTTGAGATAAAAAAAAAAAAAAACTTTGCTAAGATTTTTATTAACTCCATACAAAATGGCTAGAAAATAAAAAATTAAGAAATTGAATTGAATTAGGGTTGCTATTTTAATAAATATGGAAATGACGAGAAAATTATATTAAAATAAATTAAGCATGTAAGAATTAATGTTACGTAAAATTATATAAAATAGCAGCCTAAAAGGGGTATTGTGAGGTCAAAATTGGATGTCAACACGACTAATCCGATGTAGTCCCACAAATTGGATATGGATATGTGGAGGGCACAGTGTACGCAGACCTTACCGCTAAGATAGGTAGGTTGTTTCCAATAGACCCCCGGTTCAAAAAAAATAGTCTGAAGCAGTTCAATTTCAAAAAAAAAAAGTGAAAGTTGATTTAATATTGATCGTTGATCAAATATGATGAATGGTTGAGATTAAAATTGAAGAGATGAGTCAACTTGGGATTAGAAATTGGGTTAATATTGAATCGGAGATTTCGATTAGGTTAATACAATGTATTAATCTAATGAATTATCAGTTAATTAACTTCATTATTATAACTTCAATAATGTACTACTACCTCGATCATATGATGTTAATGTATTAGTCAAAATATTTGGATATATAAATTCAATTAGCTAGTTTTTAACTACTATGTACATCACTACACGAGAGATACATATTTATACATATATATATACTCGTAAGCCCGGGCCCAACCTCAAGATATAAATATAGCATGCAATTTATCAAATAGGTATAATTTGTTCCATATTTTCAACAATATTATTTAGATTAATCATATCTAGAAAATAAAATTTTAGAACTATTAAAATTTTACATTTGCCCGATGCTTATAAACCTAGATTCGAACTAATATAAAAGATTGAATTTGTAATTACTTTTTTATTTTTTTGCTTTTTCTGACATTAAGTTATTGAAAGGGTAGTTCAAAATTTCCTGCAAACTGTTAAAAATTAAATCATTGTATAAATGTATTTGAAAGTTAAAAGAAAAAATTATTTGTATTTTCAAATCAGTATGTAATATAAAAGTTGTTTTCATAGAATGTTTTGAGAATATAACATCCAATAATTCAAATTAAACTTAATCATATGTTAGATTAATATCTTGAATAGTTGCATCCTATGTGAATCAATATATATTTTGAGATTAATTTTTTCTAGAGGTTAGAGATTGAATTTAAGTCTTGCAAAACATCTTTAAAATTTTCTTATTTATTAAATTATATGGAGACAATTCAAACTAAAGTAGTAATTTTTCTGCTCCCTCTTTTTAAAAAAAAAAATTAGATAATTAAGCAATTGAAACACAATAAAAAACTCAATAGTAATTTTTCATATTAAGACACACCATCGAGTGCAAAGATTCATGTTGCAATGAGGAAATGCTTCATTTTTATCAATCACATGCCACTGTTTCAGAGATTAATAAATTTCCTAAAATAAATTAAAAATAATTAAATTTAAATATAAGAAATATGTACAAAAAGAACAAGTAATCTAATAGTAAACAAGAAGTGATTTACAAAAAAAAATACTATATATAATTCAATTATAGAGGTCCAAATGAAAATAATCATAAAATAATGAATGAGGACAAAAATAATAATGTGTTGAAAAAAATCATAGAAACATGTAGCAATTCAATTGTATAAATATTTAGTGGGGACTATCAAATCTTATCTTATTCTCTCTTATATATTATAGTTGAAATCATTGAAAATTTTATTTTTTTATTAAAAGTTAGCTTGAATTTTGTTTTTTGAGTTAAAAGTGATTGTTGATTTAAAATGAAAGGTGTTTTAATTAAATAGTAATCTAACATGTGGCAAGAAGAAATCGATTATAAAAATTCAAGTGAAATGGTCTTAATCAACATATATATATATATAGAGAGAGAGAGATATCTTTCATTTTTTTCAATTATTTTATTTTTAAAATCATTTTCATAACTCACATCTTTTTATGTTCATAATAAATTAAACTCTTAATTAATATTAATAAAATTCATAACTCTAAAACCTTTTATATTCATAACCTCTGATTATTTAATTTTGCATTAAAAAATCTATTGACAATTGTTTCTTTAAACAGTGTGAAACAATGGCAATTGTTTCTTGAAAAATTCTAATGAAAATTGTTTCTTGCAAGGTATGTGCATTCTGAAAGTTACTCCTCTAAACTTTTTTTTTTAGAGTAGATTTCTTTTATGCTATGCATAGTCTATAAATAAACTTCGTACATTTTTTTTAAAGAGTTATGTATTATTTTATTTGAACAATTTTCTTTTATGTTATGTGCCCATTAATTAATTTTTTGCAATCTTGTATTTCTCTTTATCTTAATCTCATCAAATTTTTTACTGTAGATGAAAAGAAGATTACTATTATAACAGTTTTTTTTGTCCTCATCTCATTGTGGGTATGAGACATGGCATATAGCAACAAAGAAAAGTCTCAACGGCCAAGATATAGTTCAAAGTGTAATATTTTTGATATTTTCGATTTATTAAATTTCATATCCAACTGCTCTTAGCACTTTTGTTAACAATTTAGTTGTTCTTTTTTTCTGTTTCATGCAACACTTTTTTTTTTTATTCTTTTAAGGCTCGATTGACATACAAATGAAGTAGGATATTGAGATGACAAGAATCTAACTATTACTGTTTAAAATTCTTTTGAGAAAAATTATATTTATATGTGTGATAGTTCTTCTTTCCTCTTCAACTCACAATATAACATTTTCAAAAGTTTATATTAATTTAGTTAACTATTTTTCTGATTTTTTTCATTGGTGATGTCAACTTATTATATGCATGTCTAGATCAGACTGTTTATTTTCTAAATTAAAAGCAAAGGAAGGAGGCAAACGTATACGTGTGCTACTTAAGAAAGTATCTATGGAACCTTCTGCAATTATGTACATCAATTTTAGTAAATTTTTTGATAAAATATAAGAATGTAGCATCAGTTTATAATTTTTAAATGATATTTTAATTCATAAGAAAGTTGTTTATTGATTTATTAAATTGTAGTTTTTGATTTTTCACATTTTATAGTTTAAAGAGAAATGAAAAGGATAAAATAAGATAAAAAAAACATGAGATTCATATAATTAGATTTGTGTTATATATATAAATAATAAACAAGTTTAAAACTTACTAAAACTAGGCAAGAAAATAAATTATATTTTATGGAATCTTTTCTTTTTCTCTACTTTCTTTTAAGAAAAATTAAATTACTGTTTCACTTACAGAATATATCTATATATATAATAAAACAAAGAATTTTGCATAAAATTATGCAAGTGTCATATTAAGAACTAGTCAATGAATACTTTAACAACAAAAATCTATTTTGTTGGCAACAAAAATTATTTTACTGATTAATTATTTATTTTATATATATATTTTTAAATTTTCATATCTATATATATAATAAATCAAAGAAGTTTGCATAAAATTATGTCAAGTGTCATATTAATAACCAGTCAATGAGTACTTTGGCAACAAAAATCTATTTTGTTGGCAACAAAATTTATTTTACTGATTTATTTTTTACTATATATATATATATATTTTAAAATTTTCATATCTTCTACATATATAATAAAGCAAAGAAATTTGCATAAAATTATGCTAAATGTAATATTAAGAACTAGCCAATGAGTACTTTGGCAACAAAAATCTATTTTGTAAATTTTACTGATTAATTATTTATTTTATATATATATATTTAAATTTTCATAGCTTCTATATATATAATAAAATAAAGAAGTTTGCATAAAATTATGCCAAGTGTCATATTAAGAGCCAGTCAATTAGTACTTTGGCAACAAAAATCTATTTTGTTGGAAATATAATAAAAGAAAGAAGTTTGCATAAAATTATGTCCAAGTGTCATATTAAGAACTAGCCAATGAGTACTTTGGCAACAAAAATCTATTTT
>NC_061114.1:211383785-211505761 GCF_002878395.1 Capsicum annuum | reverse complement strand
ATTTTCATAATTAAGAATAAATATCAATGAGTAATTACACTATCATTCTATATTAGGAAATGAATAAAAGATAGTCCTGAATTTAAAAGGAGGGTGGATTGAAAATAAATAAATATTGAATTTTTTTAAAAATGAATATTACTACACAGAAAAGATTGCAAAATGTTCATCGAAAATAACTACTAAAATTACATAGTCCTAATTAACATTCAAAGTCAAATAAAATTTTGTCTTACAAAGTTATTCTTTAATTGACCAATTATATAACCTTATATATGTCTATAAGAATAATTTCAGATTTTAAAATAATCAAATTTGAAAAAGACACTTTGTTTTGGTGAACAAAAATTAATTAAAAAATATTAAATTATCTTTTATAAAAATTTAAACATGCAGATCAATAAAATGAATTAGGAATAAATATTTCTTAATAATAAAATATCAATAAAAATTTATAATAATTTTTGTATGATGAAAAGTAAGTGTGAGTTACTAAAAAATTAGAATATATGCAATTGAAGTATTACCATAAAATGAATATTTATATGACAAAAGTAATTGTGATTTCATTCAATGTAAGTCAATTAAGGAAGCATGACAAAGTTGATTGAGAAATATAAATAGAAAATGAATAATCAATTAACAATTATACACACATATATATATGGAAAAAAAATTCTACCAACAGCAATTAATCTAGAAGTTCTAATGTCATAACAATTTACCATTGTATAAGAAGGTTACACTCTGTAAAAACTAATTAATTTTTACCATAACATGTTGGAGAAGATGAATTGTGAAAGTGATTTCTGCCACAACTTATCTTGTCGTGATAATCGCTAGAATCTCAATTTACTTTGAGTATTTTTAAAGACTTATAAAAATTTATCTTGCTTGAAATGCAATGAAAATTTTAACAATAACATAAAAATCTCTATATATAATAAAACAAAGAAGTTTGAATAAAATTATGTCAAGTGTCATATTAAGAATTAGCCAATGAGTACTTTGACAACAAAATCTATTTTGTTGGCAACAAAATGTATTTTAGTGATTAATTATTTATTTTAAATATATCTTTCTATATATAATAAAGCAAAGAAGTTTGAATAAAATTATGCCAAGTGTCATATTAAGAACTAGCCAATGAGTACTTTGGCAACAAAAATCTATTTTGTTGGCAACAAAATTTATTTTACTGATTAATTATTCATTTTATATATATATTTAAAATTTTTCATATCTATATATATAATAAAGCAAAGAAGTTTGCATAAAATTATGCCAAGTGTCATATTAAGAACTAGCCAATGAGTACTTTGGCAACAAAAATCTATTTTGTTGGCAACAAAATTTATTTTACTGATTAATTATTCATTTTATATATATATTTAAAAATTTTCATATCTATATATATAATAAAGCAAAGAAGTTTGCATAAAATTATGCCAAGTGTCATATTAAGAACTAGCCAATGAGTACTTTGGCAACAAAAATCTATTTTGTTGGCAACAAAATTTATTTTACTGATTAATTATTTATTTTTTATATATATTTTAAAATTTTCATATTGTGGTAAAAAATATCTCTATATATAATAAAGCAAAGAAGTTTGCATAAAATTATGAAAAGTGTCATATTAAGAACAAGTCAATGAGTACTTTGGCAACAAAAATCTATTTTGTTGGCAATAAAATTTATTTTACTGATTAATTATTTATTTTATATATATATTTTTAAATTTTCATATTGTGGTGAAAAATATTGAATGAAAACTATTATTTATTTTTATTCTATTATTTCATATTTCATATTGTGTTAATAAAAAAAAATCTGAATTGACTCCTATTAACTCACATTTGAATTTGATAACAAATAATTTGAATTTGAATTGACTCATATTTCATATTTTACTAGAAGAATTTTCATTCGATATATTCTAAGTAATCTATATGTAAAACAATATCCATTCATATTTAATGAAAAGATTTTTATAATTAAGAATAACTATCAATGAGTAATTACACTATCATTCTATATTAGAAAATGAATAAAAGATAGTCTTGAATTTAAAAGGAGGGTAGATTGAAAATAAATAAATATTAATTTTTTTTTAAAATGAATATTACTACACAGAAAAGATTGCATAATGTTAATCGAAAATAACTACTAAAATTACATTGTCCTAATTAACATTCGAAGTTAAATAACATTTTGCCTTACAGAGTTATTCTTTAATTGACCAATTATATAACCTTATATACGTCTGTAAGAATAATTTTGAATTTTAAAATAATCAAATTTGAAAAAGACGTTTCATTTTGATGAACAAAAATTAATTAAAAAAGATTAAATTATCTTATATAAAAATTTAAACATGCAGATCAATAAAATGAATTAGGAATAAATATTTCTTAATAATAGAATATCAATAAAAATTTATAATAATTTTTGTCTGATGAAATGTTGGTGTGAGTTACTAATAAATTAGAATACATGCAATTGAAGTATTACCATAAAATGAATATTTATATGACAAAAATAATTATGATTTTATTCAATGTAAGTCAATTAAGAAAGAATGACAAAATTGATTGAGAAATATAAATAAAAAATGAATAATCAATTAACAATTATACACACACACATATATATATGGAAAAGAAAATTATACCAACTGCAATTAATCTAGAAGTTTAATGCCATAACAATTTACCATTGTATAAGAGGGTTACACTCAGTGAAGACTAATTAATTTTTGTCATAACATATTGGAGAAGATGAATTGTGCAAGTGATTTCTGCCACAACTTATCTTGATAATCACTAGAATCTCAATTTATTTTGAGTATTGTTTTAGAATAGATTTTATTTATTTATCAAGTCAACTAAATATACATATTATGTTGCATATTCATTTTATTTTCTACATGATTGGTGAAAATTTTATGAACCAATATTCATGTACTTTATGTTTTATAAAAAAAATATAATCTGTACTCTTTGAAGATTTAAGTTAGTGATCTTTTAATATGCCATATATTTTTAAAGACTTATAAAAATTTGTCTTGCTCGAAATGCAATAAAAATTTTAACAATAACATAAAAAATTTACAAGTTATATATTAAATATGAAGAAACTAATATTGATATTAGATAGTTGATTTTTTTGCATTGCAAATATTGTTACTTTTGATTTTAGTGAGATGATAATATGATTTCAAAAATTAGTAAACCATGATACTAAATTACTAATCCATTATATTTCTATATATTAGGATTAACACTTGATTTGTCTATACTATACTTCTATATGTCATGATAACAATTAATCATGTTTATCTTTATATTTATAACTCTAATTTTAGATTATTGTACATATTTTGGTGCAATAATTATTTTGATCTACTTTGTACAGTATACAGGATAAAGATGAATAAGATTAATATCTTATTGCACTGGTGAATATGAGGGGTTAAATATTAGTTGAATGTTCTAAGATGGGAGGGAATTCAATTTCGATAGTGATTAATATTTATAATTCCATTCAAATTGAGAAAGTATGATAGTGTTGATCAAAAATAGAGTTGAAGAGTGAATATTCAAACCTATGAAGGACTAAATCATTTATTCAGAAAAATAATATACAATAAGATTCATTAATATTTGTTGGTCCATTATCATAAGAGAATAAGTGAATGTGCAAACAGGTTAGGACTTTAGATAATGTTCTAAGTTATTTGTTGAAAAAATGGTAATAAAAAAATATGAGAGAGGAAAAATTGATTATTATTGATACTTTGCTCAAAATATTTGCCTTGATGCAAAAATATTTTATATTTATAAAAAATATACTATGCCTAAGATCGTGCAAAGGAATATAAAATCTACTTTAAAAGAAAAATCTATTAAGAAAAAAAAAATAGAAGGGGAAACTCCTTTCTTCCTCTTAATAAGAGGGTGCAAATTAAAATATTTAATATAAAAGAATTTAAATTTCAAGTTAAAATTTTAGAAAGAAGCCTCATGTGCATAACTCTAAAACATATCTTTCATTAGTTCTTTATTCTTTCTAACCAAATTTAGAAGTAAGTCACTTAGCTAATAATAATTATGTCAAAAATGTATTTTCTTTTGTCATTATAAGATTTTATTTTTACAAAATAAATTAACGTAGATCACAATATTATCTAATATTCTCAAATAATTATATTATAATATAATATTATTTGCACGCGGACACTAACTTTCGAAAAGAAATATTTAAGTTTTATGTAATTAATGATATTAAGTTCAATATTTTGATAGTTATTTTTTGTATTGCATAAATTTATTAATTTCAAATATGTGAACAATATTGAATAATTTTATTATTATATAAAATAAATAAAAAAATATTTTTTATAATTAATTTCATTTAATATCAACCGCGCATCGCGCGGGTACTAATACTAGTTATATAAAAATCAAACTTTTAGAAGATTGAAAATACGTAATTGATGAAAATTCACATAAAAATATATTTATATACTTAAGAGTGTATATATTCAATTACATAAATTCTACTCTTAAATATTAGTAATGTCCATAACTCTTAAGTCTTTCATATTCATAACCCTCAATTAATTAAAGTTCAAGAAGACCATTTTTTTCTTAATTTTCAAACTCTAAATATTTTGTTAATTGTTTTTATCTTCCTTTATAATTAATGTAATTGATTTGTATTAAGTAGAATTTATATCTATATATAATTGAAAAAAATAAATTTCAACTCTTAATAATATCATTAACTTCATGACTTTTAAATTTTCATATTCATAACCTCCAATTATTTAATTATAGAATTTAAGAAACCTTATGATGTTCCTCCATTTTCATCTATATAAAGTCATAATATTTTGTTTCATGAGACCCATACTCTAGAACATCCTTTTCGCTTAAAAAAATTGCACATTAATTTTGTATTTTTTTCATGTATTTACTTATGGTTAACGTAAAAAAAAATTTAGGTGTGTGTGTATATCAGTGTTCATGAGTATGTTCTCTATCTGTAACTTCTATAATATGAACTTTCATGATTTTTTTATTATTGTAAATTTTATAGAGTTTTGAAAGGTTGATCGTTTGTCAAAAAGACTATTGAATAATAGCTTAAAAAATTATGCACTAATTTTGTATTTCTTTTTTTGTCCATTTTCTTATGGTTAACGTAAAAGAAATAGGTATGTGCGCGTGTGAGTGTTCATGGCTATGTTCTCTATATGTAACCTCTATAATATAAACTTTCATAATTTTTTTATTATTGTAATTTTTATAGGCTTTTGAAGGTTGATCGTTTGTCAAAGAGGCTATCGAACAAGAGCTTAAAAAATTGTATACTAATTTTACATTTTTTTTTCCATCTATTTTCTCATAATTAGTGTGAAAAAAAATAGGTGTATGTGTGTGAGTGTTCATGTGTATGTTCTTTATATGTAACTTCTATAATATGAACTTTCATGATTTTTTTATGATACGAATTGCAATATGCACATTAAGGTTGTTGTAATATGGAGTTAATCAGTATATAGTGTTGACGACTTAAAGAGATTTATGCTATTGAAATTGTTTTATATATAATATGAAAGAAATTATCTTACCATCTTAGTGCATTTATAAGCACACATAAGTACATTATTTCAAATTAAAATCTCAACTTCATTCAATACGCAATAGAAATAAAATTAAATTGTTATTAGAGAATATATTTTAATTTATCGATAAAGAATATATTATCCACCATTTAATAAATGTTAGATTGTTAATTTTTTTTCTTTTATGGAACAAAACATTCTTCATAATATAATTATAACAAGTTATAATATTACAATTATATAATAAATCTAAAGTGAATATAAAATTGATCAAATAAAATAATTATTTTTTGAACACCGTGCGAAGCACGGTTAATTTCTCTAGTTAATAAAAAGAATAAGGGTGAAAATGAAAATATGTTTTAAAAAAACACTTTTAATTGACATGTGTAGTAATTTCATTACACCAAAAAATTAAAATACCAAAAAAGCCCTTATAAGGACTACCAAATCTCAAGATTCTCTCTTATATATAAGTATAATATGGCTGACTATCAACTTTGTAACATGTACTATATATATCACATACACGAGTATATTACCTCGCAATACAATGTATTTCATATATACTCTGATGAATTACCATTTAATTTAGCTTACAATATTATATTATAACGTCAACAATATATTATTACCTTGATCAATCGATCGTATGATATTAATAACATATTCAATATATATAGTTGATCGACTATCAACTTCAAAATATGTACTATATACATCACATACACATGTATATTACTTCTTAATACAACGTATTTCATATATACTCTGATGAATTATCGTTTAATTTAACTTATATTATGATATTATAACTTCATCAGTATAGTATTACCTTGATCAACCAATCTTATGATATCAATGTATTCAATATACAATTGAATACATTTAATTTTTTTAAAATATAAAAATTATTTATTTAATAGTAAATTAAAAATATCAAATATCGATGGACAGTGTCATTTTCATAAAGTTAATTTTTATTTAATTTTAACAAAAGGCACACTGCCCATCATATTTTGTAAAAAATACGAAAAAATAAAAAAATAATTAAAAATTACGACGGATAACGTCGCTTTTCTATAATTAATATTTTAAAAATAAAAAAAGTATAGCAACGTTGATCGTCAATTTTAATAAAAATAAAAATTAAATTTAAAAACTGGCGGACAACGTCGCTTTTTATCATAAGGTTAATTTTTATTTATTTTTTACAAAAGCAACACTGTCAGTCGCTTTTTGTAAAAATACAAAAAAATAAAAATAATTAAAAATTGTGACGGATAGTGTTGCTTTTCTATAATTAATATTTTAAAAAAAATTATAGCGACGTTGTCCATCAATTTTAATAAAAATAAATAAGAATAAAAATAAAATTTAAAAACTGACGGACAACGTCGCTTTTTATCATAAAGTTTTTTTTTTTAACAAAAGCAACATTGTCCGTCGTTTTTTTTTAAATGCAGGAAAAATAAAAATAATTAAAAATTGTGACAGATAGCGTTGTTGTTCTATAATTAATATTTTAAAAATAAAAAATTATAGCGACGTTGTCCATCGATTTTAATAAAAATAAATAAAAATTAAAATTAAATTTAAAAATCAACGGACAACATCGCTTTTTAAAAATTATTTATTATTATTTTTAAATAAACAACGACGCTATCCGTCGCATTTATTAAAAAAATTATAAATTATTTGTTAATTAGTTGACAGAATAATCCGCAAAAAAAAGCGACAGATATTAAGATGTTGGCCGTCGATTTTAATAAAAAATAAAAAAATAAAATTAAACTGAAAAAGTGATGAACAGTATCACTTTTCTCGTCGCTTTTTAAAGCGACACAGTTCGTCGCTTTTTTGTGTTGATTTTGGGCTTTTTTTAATAGTGTATATACTCGATAAGCTGAAATTGCATGATATTCTATCTAATCACCTCTTCCTTGTATTTTTCGATCTACTTATTCTACTAGCCCCTCACACCTTCTCACTGAGTCATTCACAGGAGTGGACCCACTTTGTCCAATGGAATGTCAAGCGACACTGCTTCATCGGTAAATTTTTCTAAATATACATATTAACTAGACACAAGAGCGCGTACAAGTATGAGCCCAACATAAATTATTTTTTTGTCCCAATTTATGTGATTTTATATGATCTTTAAATATTTTAAATTATTAATTATTATGATATATAATATTTTTATAGAATTTTTAGACAATATATGTTATTATCGCTGATTCAATTTATGTAGCCCTGATGTAATTTAGAGAATCAACTAAATTTTTATATAATTTCTAGATTTTTATATGTGTTTTAAATATTTTAAGTTATTAATTATTGCAATTTATAATACTTTTACATAATTTGCAGATAATATCTGCTACTCTCTTTGTCTCAATTTACGTGACACTGATGAAATTTAGAGAGTCAGCCGAATATTTTATGTATACCTTTACATATTTTGAGTTGTTAATATTGTGATTTATAGTATTTTCTACTATTTTTAAATAATATACATTACCCCTATCCCAATTTATGTGATTGCAATGGTATATGAAAAATCAATCATTTTTTTTGTATGATTCTAATTATTTTAAGTTGGCTAATGCTTTTTTGATAATTTCTTAATGATGTATGTTATTCTAGTCATTTCAATTTATATAGCATTGATGGAATTTGAAGACACAATCAATTTTTTAATATAGTTTTTAGATAGTATATTTTTAAAAATATTTTAAATTGTACAAAATTACTACAATTTATGATAATTTTATCGTCATTTTCAAATAATATATGTTACTTTCTTTGCCCCGAATTATTAGAATTTTGAGAATGAGCTAAATATTTTAGTCTTTAAATATTTTAAATTGTTAATTATTGTGATTTGTAATATTTTTACATAATTTTAAAATATATAATATAAGTAAGACAAATAAATTAAAATGAAAAAATTACAGAACTTTCAAAAAACATGTTCCGACCAGGCATGTCTTAACAATCTATGTATTTGAGTCCTAAGTGGCAATACTAACTATTTTCTTTTGCCTCGTTTTATGTGGCAGCATTTCTTCTTTAGTCCATTTAAAAAAAATTCTCTTTTGCTCTTAATAGAAAGATTTACAGCTGCATAAATATCTATAAATTATTTTAGATAATAAATTTGAAAAGAATTTCTAAAGTCAAGATTAATGAATTTTTTGGTACTAGTTACAAAACTGCAAATTAAATACCACGTTGATTAGTTATGTTTGCTGGAAAAACAAGCACTATAAGAAAAGCAAATAAAGAAAAAATTATTTGAGTAATGTAATTATCACTTCAACCTACGTTATGTGCGAATTTGGGACACAGATCAGAGAAACGGCGACAACTACACGTGTATGCAACCGGATTCATATATTTCAGTAAAAGAAGTATGAATTTCTGGTCCATAAACTGAAGGTACAAGACGTCTAGCATCTTAGTACAATCAAAATCAGAGGATAAAATTTAAATAATATCAATAAGAGGTTTTGATCGACAAGCTGGGAGTACAACTGTCAACTCCTTCCAAGCACTAGAGTTGGCATGGTGGTTCAGCGCCATGTCCCTTAAACAAGAGGTCGGGGGTTCAATCTCCACCTCTGGCGAATGGAGTAAACTCTGTGACCAGTTAACTACCGCTTAGTACGCTGACAGAGGAACGAAGGATTGTTCTCACGATTGCCGGGTGTGGGAATACCTTGTGAAACCAAAAAAAAAAAACAACTGCTAACTCCTTCCAAGATTCTTGTGTATATTAGTAATACTATTCCTACAGAGATATTAAATGAAATGACATTACATAAAGAACACTACACTTGGTGTGTTGGCGTGAAACTCTCTTTTAGTGTATGAGGTGGGGGTTCAAACCTCAATGATGCAATTTTTTACAAACTTTGCTTTTAAATTGTGGTTCATAGAATTGAATCAAGACTTCTTCTAACTAAAAACTAAGCTACCCCAATGGTCGAGGATATATCTTGCATAAAGAAAGCGATAGATAAACTTTTATTCTCTCTTTTATAAATATCGACACTGTTTACTAAAAGTTTTGTGTACGCCATTGGACATTCGGAGTTTCTAATCTCTTCTTTTGATCCAAATAATCTCAGTTTTACTTCTTGACATTTTATCCTCTACCTAGAGAAAACATTCTATATATTATAAGCCAACAATAAAAAGACCATCACTGCACCATAAAGTTGTACCAACCGAATTTTATAATGATACCATTGAGCCCTGGACTATCACATCATAGAATCGTTGTACATCAGTATAAAATGTACAATGGACATTTTAAATTTATTGCATTTTGTGGTTCTTTTTAATTAGTTGTTGAATACGTGGAAGAGTTTTACATCTATGTGTTGACCAACAACTGCTTATACTATATATTCAAAAATTGCGTTTCTCCCATTCTCCCATTTCAAGAAATCCATCAATGGAAGATTGAAATTGTTGCGATACAAGTCACTTTGAAGGTTCAATTTGGCTTTATTGTGCTTTCGGCTATTTTGTATGACTTTTCTCCTCCTTCTAGCTTTGAAATTTGTCACTTTTTCATCCCAAAATATGCCTGCTGCTAATCTTCTAGCCGTACTTGTGTTTGTTTTCCTTTTCTTTTGAAAAATTTCTACATGCATGTGTACAA
This sequence comes from Capsicum annuum, assembly GCF_002878395.1. Taxonomy (NCBI): domain Eukaryota; kingdom Viridiplantae; phylum Streptophyta; class Magnoliopsida; order Solanales; family Solanaceae; genus Capsicum; species Capsicum annuum. The sequence goes on along the minus strand of NC_061114.1, from coordinate 211,495,454 downwards.
TTCTGCCTTATTTAGATTGACTATTTGAAAATAAATACATACGTACGCAATTTATATTTCTGATTTTGGTTGTGTAAATTGGTATGTATGGAGTGAAAGGAGACTTCTCTTGAATTTGTTTTTTGCTCAATGTGATTGATCCTATAAATGACTTCCACCGTTACAATGTTGTTATAAATCGATGCACCTAAGGTGCTTGTTGAAAAGAAAATCTTTTGTGATTTACTATTTGATTCTTTAACTCTCAATATTTCAATGTTTGAATAGTGTGTTACGATCCATTTTCGAAATTAGTCAAAAACGTTCCATAACTTCGTGGCGAAAATTAAAGAAGAAGTCTATTTGATTTAATTGAAAAATAATTTAGAGTCGGCACTTAATTTTTAGAAAATTAAGAAAACTATTTAACAAAGGTAATTTTTTTAAAAATAAGGGTTCAAGTAGGTGTTAGGCACTTTCGAAAATCCACAAAGTCTGATTTCCGACGGATTAAACTTATTTGGCTAATTTTAAAAACTTTTTAAGTTGTAAAAATCTTGAATTTATTTTTAAAAAGTCTTGAATTTATTCAAAAATATCATTTAAAAATGAATAAAATTTATTAAAACTTGTCCAATTATTTTATTTCAAAGTAATGCAATAAACTAAATATCGAAGTTTCAATATAATTTTAATTTTAATAATTTTATTCGGATTAATACTTTAGGCTAAAGAATTAACCAAATTTTTTAAACGTGGATTTAGAGCTGATAAAAATTATGAAAGGATATGGGTAAATCCTCAAGTCATTCTTCGAGCTTAAATTTGTAAAAAATAAAGAAATAATAAATAAATGAATAAATAAACATAAAAATATTAGATAACCATCACAAACGAATAATTACAATATAATTTGCTCCCTGAGAATTTATCTAGAATAAATTAAACTACAAATAAATAATCAAACATCAATTAAGATTATCCAAAAAAGCTTTAACCCTGAAGCCGAACAAGAAAACATTATGCTAAAATCACTATTAGAAATGATAGTTATGGGGACAATTAATTAGCGATGGTTAAATAACCGTTACTATAAATAAGCTATAGCGACGGTTACAACTATCGCATATTATTATAAAATGTATTAGGACAATAATTAAAGATAATCATCGCATAAGCTCCGAAACCATCCCAAAAATAAAATCTATGATAACAGATATTATAACTGTCCCAATAGATATCTACGGTAACAGATATAAAGTCATCCCATATTTTATATCAGCTAAAATATGAAATTACGCGAGAATTTTTGCTCCAACACTGATTTTACCCGCCTTTTTTAGTAATTTTTATTTTTAAAAAATTAAAATAAGTTTTCTCTCAGACTCAATTTAGGACAAGTCAAATTGTCGGTCTAGGGTTAGGAAACCCCAATTTTTTCTCTCTCAGCGCCATTTTTCTTCTCTCCAGCGCCGACAACCATTTTTCTCGTTCAATACTCGACAACACCTGGCCGGAGATATATAACAGCCTCAGAACATGGTCGGAGATTGAAAAAATGATGGCCTCTTCTGTGATTTTAGTGATAAGTGATAAATTTTAGTAGGTCTATGGCAAGATTTCAGTGGGTCTTCTTCTCTGGTGTTCTTTTGCGATTTTACTTCTCCGAAAAAGGTCTTCTTCTCAGGTAGGTCTCCGATTCTGTTCTTTAAATCATTATGTTGGGTGTTGTTTATTTTGCCGAATTGTTGTGTTGGGTATTCGTTATTTTTGTTGAACTTGATGTTGGTATTCATCTTTTTGCTTTGTTTTTGCTGAATTTCATGTTGGGTGTTGGTCATTTTGCTGGATTATTGTGTTGGGTATTCGTTGTTTTTGCTGAATTTCATGTTGGGTATTCATCATTTTGTTTTGTAACTTGTGGAGATAGTAAGTATGTGGTGGGATAGTCTAGGTGTGCTAGAAGGTCCAAATATACCACTGTTATGATAAACGTAGTCTACTCCCTTTAGTGACTTAGTATAACAACTCTGTGTGGGAATTACACTGTCGTGGTATCTGTCGGCTGCATAGATTTGTTAGTTCCATATTCAGCTTATTATTCTTTGAAGCTCATTGTCTTAGATGATATATTAAACAGCTGCCTAGGTAAATACACCACCTCCGGAAAGCACTTACTTCTAATGGCTTAAGCTTTACTATATAGACCACAAAAAAGTCCAGAGGTTAATCTACCAAAAATATGTAACTGACCCCCAAAATATAATCCCCCAACTATGCATTATTTGTTTTCAAATACATTGAACCCTCAGGCTAAGCCAATTGCACGAAGTTTATGTAGGAAATCCCAGTATTTATTTAGCATATGATCACCCGGCTGTACTTAATCCCACTTGCCTGTACAAAATATTGCATATGCATCAGCTGCATACCTGGAAAGAAAAGGACTTAAGTCAATTTGTATACCTGAAAAGCAAAAAATTTATCAAGTCAGTTTCTCCAAGCTAAAATATAATATTTACTCAGGGACAAATGGTAGTTTCCCTCACTTTCCAATACCATGCAGCTGCGTGACATGAGTCCACCCCTAGTAAGTCCACATATCCACCACATCATTCTTATTTCCGTCATTGACGGACAAAGCTTTAAGTTTTAAAGTGAATCTGTAACACAAAGGGCAAAAGGGCAGCCCGGTGCAGTAAAGCTACCGCTATGCGCAGTGTCCGGGGAATCAAACTTGAAATTCCAAGTTCAAATCGATTTGTTGTTAAAAGGGTTGGAACTTAGAAGTACTCTAGAGAAGGCGGATTTTGATGAATTGAACAACACATTTTTTTGGTTTGATTTTAATTTTGGTTTTGGTTTTAGTTTTGGGTTATGCTTTAATGGAGATTACGGGGTTTTTTTTTGGCAAAAGAGGTTTATTTTTGTGGGTATGCTGGTCTAAAATAGGAAGAAGGATTGACTCTATTTCAATTTAATAATAAAATTGCCATGTAGGAAATTTTAGGATGGAACCAAGTCGGTTAACAGATGAAGGGGTAAATATGAGCCCAAAGTTGGATGGTAAGGGCAAATTTGTTCAAAAAGTATAACGAAGGGAAAATATGATCCTTTAGTTAGAGTACAGGGGAAAATATGACCCTTTTTCCCATGTTAAATCTATGCATGATTTTTCGTATAGATACAGATAATCATAACACGGCATGTCTTTCACTAAAAAATCCATAACATGGACAAGGGCACTACAAAGCATAGTCATAAAGTTCAGTTTTACCATGTTAGGTTATGTGTAACTGCACATTTAGATACATATATATAAGTATTGTGTTGCATTGATCAAACAACTGAACTAAAGTATGGTTCTCAGACTCTTCAAAAGTACCGACCGGTGCGTGTCAGATTCTTCAAAAGTGGTGTATTTTTGGAGGACCCAACACAAGTAGTATAACATTTTAGGGAGTTCGAGGAATTATCAAAATAAACCACAATTACATTCACATACATTTGTGGGACATGGAGATCATCCCAGACGGGAATCCGTAGTTGTTCCTGTTATTTTCAGTTTGATCATTTCTTAAAGAACTTTGTAACTCTGCAACTCCAGCACCACAATCACTCTTCACCCTCGCCCTCTCTCCCCCCTTAAAAAATGTTTCATGCATTTATCACCTCAATTATATTGATGGAGCATGGCTTTGATGGTAAATAATAATTTCCTTTTGGCCATTGGGTCTTAAAAAAACAGTGTAATTCTGTGTAAATGTCTTTTATGTTTTATCAATTTCCTACTCCAGGTGCCACTAAGCGATATTGGTGCCTTACAAATTTTGGGTAGAGTCATGTGGATCAAATAACACAACTACTGAGTTCTAGGAGTTTGGGGGGAAAAGGCTGCAAAGACTCATATTCAACTACGAGTCTTCAGATCATCAACATAGTGACTAGGTAAAATAACTCATTAAGAATTTTTAGTTCAAATTTTGTATTGCTTAGCTTCAAAAGGTGATGTCTTTTGTGGATGTAGAGTGTGACATCACAGGAACTTGAAAGATGGGAAGCCATTGGTATGCTGCTATTGATCCCTCGAGTCACTAACTTTTTCTCTTATATTATCAAATGCACCATACAACTTACCAGTTTTTATTCATATCCAGGGGAGATTCTTAAACTGAATCCCAGTTACAAGCCACAGTCTGGTTATACGCCTATACCAAAGGAGGCAAAAATCCTGGTACCTGTAAGTTTAACCCAATTTTCCAACACTCTGTGCTCCTTTATTTTCTCTTCCAATAGTTCCCCCACTGGGTTCTTTCAGTTGATTCTTAAATTTTAGAGGTCTTATCAACTGGAACAAGATTAAGGATCATATGTGTTACACTTCTCCTCGGCTGAAAAATTACTACTCCATTAACTAACTATAGTTACGATCTTATAGGACTTGAGTATGCATAATATCAATGAGAGTGAAGTCCTATCCTTGTGAAACAATTTGGACAAACTATGGATTTTGGAGATTTATGGAGAAAATAGTTATTTGTTGTTCTCATCCTCACACTAATCCTTGCTACTTTTACCAAGATACCCTGCAGGTAGTTTCACTTCTGATCAACAATCAACAGGAAAAGAGAACAGAATTAGCTGCGGCTTACATACTGTTTATTAAAATAGGTCCACCAGTACTTTTAAGTTAATGCAAAACAATAAATTAGTTGATACTTTCACATAATAATTAAGCAGTTAGCTGCCTGCATATCCCCTTTTCTTGCACACGAAAATCTGCCTATACATTACTTGAAGGTCTAAATTTTGTTTGCTAATTACCCATAAGATACTGCTGTTTAATATGCATAAAACTTTATCTAGCCACATAAACCAAACATCTCAAGAATCATAAGTTTGTTGAATACTAAAGGAAGGAAACATTGGCAACAATTACCTGCACGCTAGTGGTGCAATTTAGAATAATGCAAATAACCAAAACCTTCCAAGGATCATGAGCATGCTTTTCTTGAAGGATATTAAAGGGGGATTCATAAATCTTCTATATGAATAGTTGTTTGAACACAAATTTGTTTTGTACTAATCAGGTTGTCCATAAACTTTTTATGCAGGTTTGGATAAAAGTGAATCAACAAAGGCCTTCAAAAAATAACAAAAGAGCAAACAACAAGGAATTTACTAAACCTGGATCGTTATTAGCCATGACAAATAGAACATGAAGATTATTGACAACAAATGAAATATTTAAAGCTATACGATCGGAGAAAGAGAATTTTCTTGAATTAATTGGAAAACAACAACCACCAGTACAACAACCAGCATCTCAAGAAGTTGAACAATCTATAGTGGAGTATCATGTTGGAGAGGAGCAACATGCAGATGATGTGCAACATGTAGAGGATCAAGTTCAAATGGCTGATTCATCCACTTCGATAATAGCTGAACATTCAGAAGAACAAGGTAACATATAACTTAGAAACTTATTGAATTCATTCGTGACTTCTAATTTTTTTCTATTTTCTTATAGTTGAAAGGCCTCCCACTAGAAAAACAAAAGTCAAAACACAAATGTACAAGGTATATAGTCGACAAGAGAAAAAACCGCTCAGACTAAATCGGCAAAATCAACCCGTTGGTCCTAGTAATGAACTTGTAATTGAGTTAGTCAGCTTGGCACATTGGCGAAGAATGCGATCCTTTGCCCATTGGATATATTTGATTGGAGGCTGATGGATACTAAAAAGGATTTATGGGATTATACTCGGGTTTCTAAACTCACTGTGATCTCCAGTGCTTTGTTTCCTTTTATTCTGTCCTTCGAGTGTGGCAGGACCTCTCAAATTTGAAGGGGATTGGTATTGGTAAGAAAATCAAAGGCTTATATATTTTAAAGAAATATGTGGAACCAGTTAATATATTGACTGTTACAAATGGGGTCATAATATATAGAACATTTTTAACCAGTTAATATATGGAACAATAGTAGTACAAATCCTTTTTTGGTGCAGATTTTTTTTTTGTTGTTGTCCTACCTGAATGACACCAACTTCTTGTCAAAATATCATATTCCTGATGCTGCCGCAGAAGGCTGGGTTTTGGAAAGACTTCGAGAATCTTGGAGAAAGCATAGAGTTGATTTGAAGGAAGGACATTACGATCCATATGACAATGATGAAGTTTGAATGGCGAAAAGGCCGGAAAGTGTTTCAAAATGTCAATTTAAAGAGTTTCTCATATATTGGAAGTCTGAAAAATTTCAGGTAAAACGTATTTCAACATTTGTGATCATATTACTATTAGTTCTATAGATTCATTATTACATTAGTTAATGTTATTGATTCATTTTGCAGAAAATGTGCAAAACAAATACTGAGAATCGAAAGAAGCTGAGGCAAAAAGAGTGTTGCTTTTATTCGCAATAAATTGGTGTGTGCTCTTATTTCTTATTGAGTTTTAACTTGTCATTTAAGTGGTTTTTTATATTCATTTTCATATGAAAAGAAAAAACAGAAGGGGAAACTTTGTCGCTGAAGGATATGTTTGCGGTCACAAGAGCAAGAAAACCTGGTCGTACATACAAGACGTCAAATGAAAGCACCACTAGTAAAATTGTATGAAACTTATCTATTTTAAGTTTATATTGACATCCAGTTCTTAATTTGTAATACTTGAATATGATTTATTAGGTTGAAATTAAGGAAATTAAAACGCAACAGGGTGTAAATGACCAGTCTATTGATGCATTTTCAGCAGTCATGGGTCCTGAACATCCTGAATGTGTAGGATTGTATGGAGTTGTGGTTACAAAGACTTTCTTGAAAAGAATAAATGGAACTTCTGAACCAACTTTAAAGGCCACCAATGATGTCGTGCAACAAATGCAAGAAAGGATGCAAAAAATGAAGGATCAAATTAAGAAACAAAAGAGAACCATTCGAGAAGTTATTGCAGATGTAATTGCTCAATTTCAGAATGCATGATTAATTGATTCTAAGATACAAGCAGTTGTCGTGGCTCATTTTTCTCGCGAAAAACGAGATTCGACATGACCACTCTTTTTAGGATTGTTTAAAGCAAAGTGTGAAGAGTCTCCACCTAACGAATTAAGGTGCGTTAGGACACCGATCTAGACTAACTACAAACGTATTTTGTCGTTTTAGTCTTAGTTCACTAGACCTCAAAAAGAATGTTTTAGGCACCTTTCGAGGTCCACAAAGGCGGTTTCCGACCAAATTCATATTTTACGTGATCAAATAAAGGTGTCTTATTTTATTATTAACTTAATGTTTAACTAAGTGATAGAGTAATGAATAAACAAATATGTTATTTTGTCATTTCTAATTATTAATCACCTAAATGATATAATCAATAAAACATGTAAATAAAACAAGCAAAGAAAGAGAAATGGCATAAATTATAATAAAGGGGACTGCATATATAATAAACTACCCACCCCAAAAAAATAAACATGTGTAGTAGATAAAAAGATAAATTCAAAACAACAAAGAAAGGAAAGTTTTTGGTTTCATTCGAATCAGAACCCCAACTTGTTTAATCCTTATTCGACCCACTAGCCGAATTCATAAACAAGTAACAATGTCAAATATCGTGTAATGTCTCTGGAGATCATCACTTCCGAATGACTATGCGTCTCACCCCACCTAGGTTGGTTGTCAAGCCTAAGAGCGTTCTAAAAGAAAGGATAAAACTAACGTTTTAAAAATACCTATCGTCCCACTTGTCATCCAAGAGACATTGAGCTTTGCTAATTCGGATTTGTGGTCTAGACAAATAAAACTATGTTTTCCTAGACTCAAAGCGCCTAACACATTGGATGTCACTTAGCACATAATAATCTCAAGGTAGCCTTTTGTTTATTAAAAAATTGATTAATGTGATTAACATGTAAAGACAAATAATTATTTTTTTTAGTTAACCTATAGACATGATTTCTAAGCGAGAAGTAATTGCTATCAATGTGTTGCCAATTTGTTAAGAGAGCATGTCAAAGTGAAGTAAATATGTCAAAGAGTTGTGCTCATGTTGTGCAAGACGTGTTGTAAACTAATGATAGTGTAGGAAGTTGCAAACACATGTTGAAAATTACCGCAAACATTTTTAATATTAAAAAGTTCATTAACACGTGGGAAATACATCGTTTAATGCTTGAAAGTGAATTAACACGAGGAAAATATATTAACATGCTGAAATTAATGTGAATATGCTGAAAATGCCTTGACATACTTAAATCTTATGCTGAAAAATGAATTAGTATGTGGGAAAATTGTAACGACCCGAGTCTGCACCCCAGAGCCACACGATGCTTACGACCCCGAAAGACCACAAGCTAACCCATGACTGGTACCTGCTGTGAGCACTGAATAATAATACTGAAATAATATGAAAAATGGGCTGAAATGTCATAAGGTTCATAATCTGAATACTGATAAATATAGTACTGAAATAACATCTGAAAATTGAATACTGTCTAAATTAGTCTAGTCTGAAAAGCCTCTAACTGAATAGTCTGAAAGTGGAGTTGTAGGACAAGTCTTGATACAAGAATTACAAGGATGACACAAAACACACTTCAAAATCAGTCCACAAGATCAAAGATCCGAGGACCCTTTTGAAGATCACACTCAGATTCAACAAACAACAAGAAGAACACAATGTATTGATGTGTTTATCACCTTAAAACAGCTAACAACAAACTATGTTAACAACAACAAGATGAAGAACAACAAGTCACGAATTTGAATTACAAGAACACAAACGATTACAACATAAACAAAATGGACAGATAGTTAGACCTTGGTTGGTATAATCTTAAGAATCCAAGAATATGGTAACCTTGGACCCTTAACACTACACACAACAGTTAACCTAACTCCTACGTTGACACAAGATGAACTTTATCTCCTCTAAACACCAACGTCTCAAGCCAACATTACAACACAAGTGATATCCACACTAGTTACCCTCATTTCGGTGTGGTGTCTATTCCAAGCCCTACAACTAAAGCTGTTTCATGTTTCAAGTCTTACATCAATGAACAACTAATGAGAAAAAAACCTAAAATGTTCTATTTATATTCTATTACAAGACAAGAAAAAATGACAATAATGCCCTTAAAGGGTGGGGTGGCCATGGAGTGCATTTGGACCCAAAGAAGTGACCAAAATACCCTTAATAAAGATGACCAAATCATGACCCATTAAGTGTTGTCCAAAAACCGTGAGTCCTCAAGTCTTCGATGCTCCAAGCAATCTTCCACACACGGCCTTGCTTGTGCTCAAAATGGGTCTTCCTTACATATTCTTGTGCCCTCGGGATGACCAAGTCTTGAGCCTTTAAATGATGACCTCCAATCATGTCTTCAACAATTAAGGTGGCCATTTGACTTGTATCAAGCCCCCAACTAACCCTAACTACTTAAATACTGAAGCTAATGAAAATACTGAAATAAAAGCATATCCTCGATAGAAGAGGACTCAATACTGAATCTATTACTGCTATCTGAAGCTGTCTATGTGTGGTCAGAGCCTATGAAATGATACATCATAGAGTAAAGAAAGAGTATGCATCAGTACGTGGAATGTACTGGTGTGCTAGATAAGGTAAGGTTGAATGCAGGGCTTCATATGGATGAAAAGTAACTGACTAATGATATAGAGTAACTGAATAAGAATATATGGATAACTGAAGCTATTGTAAAATACTGAGTATGCAATACTGTGCATATACATGTATACTATATCTAAGCTCTTACTGAAGCTGAGTACTGATTTCTGATACTGAGTAACTAAAATCTAAGATTAATGATAACTAAATTACTGATATTGAGTGATTGTGTCTAACAGTCCTGATTGTGTAGAACTGAATTGAGTTCTATACTGAGATTGAGACTGTGGGAGGTAATCATCTAACCGACATACCCCAAATAAGATAACTGAGGTCTAACCTATAACCTCAGTTGGAAGGGTGTCAATACCATGCCATGGTTAAAGACAACTGAAGAGTCACCCTCATTCGGCAGGTGCCCTAAATGAGAACAGTGGTACCTTCAACTGACAGGTAAAAATACCTCATCAATCCTCAACTGGCAGGTTGATGTCTCAACCTATGCTGGCTACGTAGTTCCAGAATGCAAGGACTACTTCTAAGAAATACACCCTCTACTGGCAGGTGATCCTCGTCCTTGGATTCACTCGGTGCTAAATCATACTCCCAACTAAAGACACTGATTACTATACTGAGCTGAACTGGACTAATACTGAGTTTCACTGAGTTCTGTAATTAGCTGAGTACTACTGATTGTGACATTACTGAGACTATTCTGTAACTACTGTAGCTCTAGGTAAACAACTAGATTTTCGAGTATCGAATACCCCCCAGGACTCTATAGCATAGAAAGTAAAGCATGACATGATCTTGAAAAGTATAACAATGTCCACTTTTTCATAAGTCATTCATAGAGACATTTTATCAAACAATTGTAGGGCATACGCTTGTACATCTAGTAGCATGTCATGATTTCACCATTTAATTCACATGGACACTCTATCAAACATTTGGAGAGTACAACTTAATGCATATAATCATTAACAACACATAAACATTGTAACTACAATGCCCAAACTTGCAAATTCAAGGGTTATAACATGGGAATTACACAATTTAATATACATACTATTTCAATTTCATGGAACTCACAATTAATCATGGATTGAAACTCAATTAATGTCATGAACATGAATACAATCCAATTTAAGCATGTAAATCATGAATCAATAAGCTTGTAGTTTTAAAAAAAGGTCCTTGGACTCTATGGGTGAAAGAACCCATAGATGAACACCGAACATACCTGAGAGGATTAATTCTTGAAGGTTCCTGGAGGATTTCTTGAGATTTGTTCTTATTTCTTGAAGTTTGTAATCCAATTTAAGCATGTAAATCATGAATCAATAAGCTTGTAGTTTCTTGAAGCATATTTAAATCTAATTAAATATGCTAACATGCTAAAAATCATGCTTAAAGTTTTAATATGATAACATGCTAAAAATCATGCTTGAAGTCAATTTAATTTAGTATGTCGGATTTAGTTAAATCCTAAAATCAAGAATTCTACATGGATCAATTAACAAATCGTGGATTAAGTGTTAACGATTCATATGTTAATAAATCCTAGGATTATGTGCCTAAATGATCTACGTAGTACGTAACACACATAAAACCTAAGTTGTGCTTAGTTATACTATTCATAGAGCACGTAAGTCCCCGCCCACAAGCAGTCCCCAAATTTTTTATTACATCGGATTTATACAAAGTTATTACATCTGCATGAATAAAAAATAAATCAATGAACAAAGAAAAAAAAGGTGCAGCCCTCCCACGAACTTTTCGGTGACTCATCAAATACCCGAGACCGTCTATTTACACCCGTGAGACAATATTTAATAGCAGTATAAGCGAGAATATGACATAACATAGCAAGCAAACACTGAATAATTCCCATAAACATATTTATTAACATCGTCATATAAGGTATAAAGGAAATTACGTCGACAGAGACTCACCGGTTGATGATAACAAACAAGAGTAAGAGAATCAAGCAGCACAGGGTCCAAACACAAATCGTCATGAAAGAATGAAGTGTGAATCAAAAACAGTAAAGTAATATTCTTTGTTTTGAGAACAATGCTTAAAGCCCCTTTTATGTGGAGAATAAAGAGAGTGTAGAGATTCTCCGTAGTGTCATCCTCATTTTTTAGGAGGGGTTGTTTATATAATGGGGAGAGTAAATAAGGGAGAAATAGGTAATAGAATCAATTCAATGTTGATAAGAAAGGAAAATAAGATATTCTAGGAAATCAATTAGTAAACTGAATCAACTGAGTAGAAGGAAACTATGCTAATCAATCAATTAAGTGAAAATTTTCTTTAACTAAGTGACCCAATCAATCAACGATAACGGTAAAAGAGGGAAAAATAATTTAGAAGAAATCAAATTAGTAAAATAAATCAAATATGATAAGTTATCATAAATGCACCCACACAGCTTTTCTAATAACATAAATAAGCAATGATGCAAATTAGGCCAAGTAAGTAAATTGGCAAATTAGGTGAGGAAATCACGTAAAATAATTCACCCAAAAAATAAAATAAACGTTTAGCAAGGTCAATCAAAAGATACTTTCCTTAATGTGGGAACTAAGTCAATTGTAAAAAATAAATATTCAGCAAAGTCAATCACAATGTTTCCTTTTCCATAAATGATAAATAACATGTTGATCGAAATATATCATAATAAGATGAGTAAAATTAGTATCAGCCTTAATCACAATGAACAAACAAGATCAACATCAATTAATCCGCCACAATTGTAAAGAAATCTGTCCAAACAGTTAATCACCAAAATAACATGATATATATATTAAAAAGATCAGTATTTCACAGGCACAAGTTTTGTATTCGAACGTATCAAATAGGCTTCCGACATCCCATTCAATAGCATTTCAGCAGTAAGACGATCACGTAAATTTAATAATGGAAGAATATTAATATTCACTCATCAAATTAGGGTTAAATGAAGGGTCGCAAAATTTGGGCATTTTCACATATGTCAATTAGAAGGTATGGGAAAACATGAAATTAAAAGAACTATGTCAAAATTCATAATCATATTTCGTCAATGTCAAATCTACAAATTAGACAAAAAGAGAAAGAGTAGGTGAAATTAAAAATACGCAAACCTGGGACGGATTTATGAGAATTTGTCGTGAACATTTTTCCCGAACTCGAACCGGTTGGGCGGTCGGAGGAAAAATAATTCACCATCGTAGCACGGAGGAACAACGGTGGCAAGGTGACACGGCTGTTGGTGTTGGTGTTGGTGTTTTGAGGGGGGTTCGTCGATGGAGATGGCTGCTGGACAGACGGAGAATGGGATGGAGGGGGCGATGGCGGCGCTGATGGTGACGGTCGGCTGGTCTCGTCTGACATGGACTGTCGGCGGTGGCTTTATCGGAGGCGGAGGCGGAGGCGTAAAGGTTGAGGGAAAGGCGGCGACTGGTTTGGCGGTGGTGGCTTGGATTTGAAGCAGCAACAGCGACTGGGGTTGGGGTTTCGTTAGTGGTGGCGAGGAGGAAGGGGGAACGGAGAGAAAAAATGATCTTGGGGTTTTGCCGGCCATGGGGAACCGATGCCACGGCGGTGGCTGGTCGGCGACGCTGAATGGAGAGAGGAAGAGGGACAGATAGAAGGTGAGGTGGAGGCGGATGAAAAGAAAAAAAAAGAAGGTTAGGGTTTCTTTTTTTTTAAAAAGGAAATAAAAGAATGATGGATCTCAGCCGTTGGATCAGTTTTGATCAGCGATTAAGATTAAAATTATTTTAAAAAAGGGTCAAAAATGGAGTGATATCAATTTGATTAAAATTAACATTAATTGAGTACAAGATGGCTAGAATTCAAATATATAAGAGAATAAATTAAATTTGGCTGCTATTGTAATAATGACAAGAAAAATAATGAGACGTCGATGTAAAAATTAATGTTACATAAAATTATTATAAAAAATTATCGATAATAATAATAATAATTTATTTATAAATTATGAGTGTACATATTTATAAAAAATGATTTACGAAATACTATGCAAATTGTTATATTTAAATTAAAAAATTGTAAAAAATGATGATAAAAATAATAAAATAATTTTGTATGTTTTAAAGATCATAAATATAGCACATCAATATCTGTTCGATACAAGAATAATGTGTACAAAATGTTGAGATTTGAAATCAATAATTTTGATAAAATAACAGCCAAAAAAAGTGTCGGGCGGTCAAAATTAGGTGTCAACAGCGGCATTGTTTATTCCTTCGCCAAGAGAATCTACCTCTACACTTGTAGCCACAGATAGAAACAGTCAAAACTGTCAAGGTTAGTGTTTGAAATTCTGAATTGTACTCCAATTCATTTAGTGGCTGATACTGTTGTTGTTGGGATTGTATTGGATGATTATTGATGGTTGGTAACTGCGTATTTTATATCATGGTCCTATAGGCCAAGTCAATTTCCTAAGTATGGGTTGAAGATTTTGTTGTAGTTCAAGGTTCTTAAGCTAGCCAAAAAACAATATTTGTCTATATTGTCATTTCCATGAGGATTATTGAATCAAAATCCTCTATATATACCAATATTTCGAGGTTCCCTATGCCGAGTCACTTGAATTAGTAAAGATTCAAATTTTATTGCAATGGAATTTGCAATTTATTTCTTTTTTCTTACCCTTGTTGATTTTTGTGGATTTAGCTTTATGAAGGTTATGCTGAGTCACTTGAATTAGTAAAGCTTCAAGCTTTATGGCAATTGGTCGTGTAGTTTGTTTCTTTATTGTTCCTCCACAGGTTGATTTTTGTGAATTTAGCTTTCTGAACGTTATGCTGCTAGTTTTTCTTTAGGTTATGTTGTTACTTATTACAGACGGAATCTGAAAATGCTCTTGACTGAAAGCTAGTGTAATCTGGTCGAATTTGGTTATTCTGTGGTGCTGCATATCGTCATGTTTTATCGCAAGTATCTTTGAGTGTTGTGCTCATCTGATGTTACCTAGTACTAACTGTGGTGCTTTGTATCGTCGTGTTTTCTTGGAAATATCTTTTGTTTGTTCTCATACATGCTTCTCATATATATCTTTACTAGCGTGGTTTTGTTATCTCCTCAGACAGTTACAAATATTGATTGATGCACCCTATGTTGTTGCAACAAGTTATACATAAGAAGAATGATAAACCATAAGAAACACCATCCAAACTAGGATTTAAAGTAAGATAAATCTTATGCATTACCATTTATATTAACTGGATGTTCCTTTTTAAATAAAAAAAGTTGGATCACTTTATGGAAAAAAGCCAACGACGATAAGCAAAATTAATCACTTATGAAATGGTTCCTAGAAAACAGAAAAACAAAATTAGTTCAATAGGCATGTGGTGTATTTGGCAGCTAATGGTTATATTTGTATATTCCAGTTAGATTATTAGCAATTCACAATAATTTGGGGTAAATAAAATTGCAATCTAGGTATTTTTGTGGCTGCCCAACTCGGTCTATTCTGCATCTCTTAGTGACCAATTTTTGAGCTGTTGTTTTCATGGATATTATATACGTTCATGGCTGTGGCTTTGATGGGAGCCCTTATAGCTTTTATTATGAGGATTCTATACTTCTTGACTACATAAATAGAACTGGAAAAGAAGTGCTCTATATTTGATACTATTATTTGAGATTCTATTGTTATAAATAGATCAACTTTTCCATCCATGCAACTTTCACACTGGTGGACAATTTGCATTTTCGAGTTAGAAGTTCGAAGTTAGTATGCTTGATCTTTTTCAACTTTGGTTGGGGTATATATTGGGTATGGTTGATCTCAATATTGGGTATGTTGTTGTTGTTGTGTAGTTTGTTGCTCGACTTTAATTTTGTTTTTCTTATTGTTGTAGGTGATCATGACATAGAAGATGGCGGGAGCGAAATTGATGAAGTAGACCTGACGTAAGAGATCGATTACATTGGCTTCATGTTACACTAGCTGTTGAAAAATTTGACCGAACAGTTTCAGATATTTTTTATTTTTGGACATTCAAAACTTGTGTATGTTTTGATTTTTTTGAATGGTCAAAAAATATTTGGTTTCTTATTGGTTAACATTTTGGGAATTAATAGTTACTAATACTCTTGATGATTAATATATATGTACATTTTATGTGTTATGGTAGCTTTATAAAATCATTGCAATAGCATAATATAGTATTGTTGAATATTATAATAATAATTATCCTAATAGCCTAAAATAACTGTCCTAAAACCTAAAATAACTGTCCAAATAACATAAAATTAACCGTTGCTATAGCTCATGTTTAACTGTCCCAGTAGCATGTATAACCGTCCCAATAGTATTTGCATACAACCGCCGCAATAGCATATATAACCATCCCAATAGTATACATATACTACCGTCGCAATAACATATATATAGGGACGGTTAGCAGACATTTCAATAGACTAATAACCATTGCAATATCATATTTTAACGTGTATATAGGGACGGTTTGGAACCGTCCCAACAGCTTGCTAATCGTCGCCATATAGTCAATATAATAACTATCGCTAAAGGTCATGATATAGCGACAATTTTAGTAACTATTGCAAGAAATCGTAGCATTAGATCTAATGTAACGCCTTCAGTTGTATCGGGTGTGGCAACTGTCACAATATATCTTTAAGGACTGTTGTGGTGTCTATGAGGACGGTATGAGAATCGTCGTCATAGCCCTTTTTTCCATTAGTGTGTGAGAATTCTTGACTAACCAACACTCCACCCTGTACAAGATAGTTGGTTTAATAACCACCGTATAAAACTTACCTTTAAGTTTAAGTGATACTTTTTCATCACACAATATTTTGAATGCAAACCTCCATTTCATCCACTCTTACTAAGTGAGTGATATCCTTATCAATCTCATAATTTTCTTGAATAATAGGCTTAACACACAAGAGCAAGAGAATAACTCAATCAAACTCGAACAAGTCATACATCAAGGAAGTTGTTAAAATACTTATAGCTCTTACAAAGAGTAGAATAAAAAAAAATTACAAACTGACTAAACCTATCATTTGGATGCCAGTACAATTTCAAAATAATGCGACACTCCAAAAAAGAAAAGTACGTAAAACACTCTTAGAAAATGGAGTACAAATTAATCTTCTATTAAAATCATCAAGTATGAAATTATCCACGAACCTTGATGCTTCAGCAAATTCACATATGAAAAGCTACGAGAGATATCCTCACTGTTGTCAAACTACAAAACTTGTTTCAAAAGCCTTTAATCTCAATGTAGTGATAAGAATGTATAAGCACATTCACAAAAGAACAATTTTTGAGAATAACACATGCCCTTTGTGTTAAAATACCTTGAGAATAACACATATAAAGGACTTGGACGTCTTGAGATGCATTATGCGTTCCCTTAGAATGGCTATGGACCACATTTAGACCCACACAAGAATTGTGGATTAAAAGAATGAACCTGTTTATGTCTAAAAAATAATAATCACTTCAAGCATAAGGGACACTGCAGGGCCTCTAAGGCCCACGAAGATACAGATTCGAGAGGGAGTTTAAGGATGTTTCTACCCTAGAACTTAGTCAGGGTGGAGCTAGATTATAGTGAAGGTCGTTAGTCGAACACCCTTACTGAAAAATTATTTTGCATATATAGATTAAATATTGTAATTTAGGGATAAATATTGAGTATTGAATGTTTAGCGAAGAAATTTTGACTTATTGAGAAGAGTCGCCACTTAATTTTGAAAAGGAATTAAGAAACCTTTATAAAATACTTAAAAACGATCCAAAACAGAAAAATCGTTTTAAGTTTTGAAGATTCCGAGTAAGTGGTTCCTATTAACGTTTTAGGAAGGTGTTAGGCACCTAAAACGTCCACTAACTTGCGGTTAAACGGACTGTTTGAAAATCGTCTTTGATTAACCTTGAAAAAAAGTTGATTTTGGAAATGAAAGCGATTTTAGAAATATTTTGGTGTTTATGCTAAATCAGTTTTCAGCGACTTAGTTAGGGATTTTAACTAGGTTCGCAAGAAAACACATAAAACAAATTTGCAAAAGTAAAAGGGAAAGGGTAGAAGCAGAAGGACTTGAGCCATTAGGCCCAAATTGACAATCCTGTCCTAATCTAGATATTGGGCTTTCAGCCCGTCTTCCACCTGTCCTAATTCTATGTTTTCAAGCCTTTAGCTCGAGTCTCGCTTCACCTGTATTAAGTACAACTTTGGCTTCGAGGCCCAAATGAATAAATAAGGAAATAAATAAATAAATAAATGAATAAATAAATGAAGACGACAACAAGTAAATAAACAAAAATGATAAATGAGACTTTGGGGCATCGTAGCCGCTTCAAATGATAGGACTTTAATCCATTTGTTCTTTTTCTTTCGACTCCTTGTATTTACGCCATGGAATCACTTTGGATTTAAACATTGAGGATATGGGCCTCATTGGCCCACTTGATAAGAGGAAGGAGTCCATTGCGGATTCCAATGCAAATTGACATGGGAAAAAAAAGGAAAGACAAGAAATTAGAAACTGAATAACAGAATTTGATAAATTTAAACATCATTTGATAAAGACTAGTGATATTAGTAATGACAAAGGGACAAGATAAGATGAATTACAATAATGGCAGGCGTAGGAAAAGGACATAATTTAAAAAGAAGAAAAGGAATCTCTTTTTAGAAAGTTGCCTTCACTTTAACGTAACAATTTTTATTTCAAAAGTATGATCAACATACAAAGTGAACCACAAAAAAAAGAAGTCAAAGTTTGCTACCTCCCTTTTATGAATATGTGTCAGCAAGGATTATACATAACAAGCATTCACTATTCAATCTTAATAGACATTTAAAATCGCATGAACACATGAAAGCAACAGAAATATGATTGAACTAGGGAGGAATATGGATCTCACGTCCAAACCTATAAAATTCAAACTCAAGAACTCAATATTTATTCTGATTCCCCGTTCTACTTTCCAATAGAAACCCAAAAGTGAATCCGTTGCGAATTCCCAAGAATGAGAGTACTGACTTTGAATAATTTGAGAGAGAGAACAAAAAGAAAATGCAAATCAGCCAACATACGTAAAGATGGGTCACTTCATAAAATTAATCTTAACCTCATTTCTAACCATCTCTTTTGAAGCTAAAAAGGGGGAAATCGGTGAAAAATCCCCAAGAATATGAATACAAAAGCTGATTTTTATCTCAATTCCAACTCCTTTTGAGTCTCTTTCGGATCCAAAGGGTGAATCGATGGGAAATTCTAGGAACAAGAATAATACCACTATGGATCTCCAAATTGAACCCAAAGAAAGATAAAGAAAACTAAGGTAAATCAACTTCCGGATTCAAACTTCAGGTAGTCAGGGAGGTATCAAGATGCAAATTGATTTCAAATTTAAACTCAACGAGCTGTAGAGAAGCCAAAACGCAAATCAATTTCCAAATTGAAGAGTAGGGGACAATAAAGGGACTAGAATCAATCTTACAAATTGACTAAAGGAAAAAGAGTTGAGATTTCATACAATCCAGATTTGAACTTAAAGAACAACAGAGAAATTAATGAACCCTTTTGTACATAAGGCCGTAGGCTGCTTGGGGTGATTACCGCATGATAATCGAGCGAAAGCGGGAAAACATACAAGGAGCCTGGAGGTCACCTCAACAGTAAGTTCTCGAAGATGGAAATAGACAATTGTGCTGCCCTACTCCATCTCTCAACCGGGCTTTCGCGAGCAAAAAAAGGTGAATGTATCCCTCCTTTCTTAACATCTTTGCTCAAGAAGAATAACTGAGAATCCTTAGTCCTAGTACGAATTACACACATAACTCAGTGACCACAAAGGAAATCACAATATTTCCCAAATAAGCATATCCAAGTTTTCAGCACTTCAATCAGGACCATATCAAATTCCTTTTTTAATCGAAACACATATTGAACACAAACAAAAAGAATCCAAGTTCAATTTTTTTTATACCAAAAGGCAGACATGATCCATAAACTAAAAGGGATGGTGGCAAGGGATACCATTCTAATTCTCCTACTCATTTCAACAAATTTTAAAATATGAGTTTTTAACAATCAAGACAGTCATCGGAGGATCCTAGGACTTTCTAGCGTATTTTGGACCTTACTCATTATCCTTTTGGCATATGAGAAGCCAAAGGAACCTGAGAGGTAGCTCTGCTAGCAACGCTGCTAGCTCAATAATCGCGATACCATCCAGTAGTAACAACAGATAAAATACACGTCAAGTAGCAACTACGAATCAAACAACCTCAGGCTAAACTATTAAACACAATCAGAACAAATAATATTTGATTAGGAAGATAGTTATTCAAGCCATAAGAAGTGCATAAACGAGGCATTGAGAGACAACAATACATCTTTCACCAAAAGAGCAATATGTGGTCTTTAAGACTTCCACAACAGATAAATCCAGTGTACAAAATCACTAAAGGAAACCTACAACTTCAGAAAGTTGAGATGAAGCAGAAATCATCAAAAGTTTAAACGGGATGGGTTATTACCTGTTCGGGAGCAGCAAAATGGGACTCGAGCTATCAGAAAAATTGTCACCACTGGGAGCTTGATATTGTCGATGCGGGAACTCCCAATTAGTCGACCAGCTTCCCAGAAAAATGTACAAGAAGAATTTCACAAAATAACTCTTTTCTTTCAAAATTCTTAACCCCCAAATTTTTTCTTTCGCTTCTAAAAAAGATCGAACCAAGAACGAAAAGAAGAGCTAAACATCCTCCTAAATAGTGACCAAAAATTCTCTCTCCCCCTAGAATTTCTACCCACAGAAAGAAAAGAAGAACATAACAAAAACCTTAAGCCGTGGCCTCAAAATTCTTTTCCCCCTCTTAGAACCCTAGAGTCAAGGAAAAAAAATCCCCCCTGGTGTTACCTCAATTAGCCTTTATATAGAGAAATAGACTATGGTCCTTTCCCAAAAGGAATTTAAAATTTTGCCCCCACCTTCGAATTCCTCTCAACAAGTTGTACCAATTTCAAAATTGGTGGACCAATAAGAATTAGGCCAAACAGATTCCCATCCGAAACCAATAGAAAACATCCAAATATGTACTAAATTCGTACCATCATCCCGAATTTTGCAAAATATGAACGTTAGGGGATGACACCTAGCTTATTTTCTAGAAAATTCGAGGGTCGTCTTTGCTTGTCCTACTAACGCGTGAGGTGCGTGAAGAAGAAAAGAAAAACGGGTTGGCGAATTCAAATCGAGAACGAGAGGAATCGGGTAATTTTTTTGTGTTTTTTAAAGCTGTACATACGGTTGGTTATGTTGTAGGGTTCTACTCATGTTGTAATTAGCTTTTGAGAAAGAAGAGTAAATAAATGGTGGGCCGGGTCAATTAATGTGTTGGGCTTGTTTAGTAGGGGTGTGGCGCTGGGCTGGAGATTTGGTATTGGACCTGGGCAGGTTAGGATTTGGGCTTGGAGGTTGTAAATTGAAATTAGGCTAAAATTGAACTTGTTTTAATTTGGGCCGGTGATTAAAGAATAGGCTGAAAATTGAGGTTATTTAACAGATAACCCCAAGTGAATTAAGAATCAACTAAATCCATTTAAATTTAAGCCAAATTAAAAAAATTAATTAGCTAATCGCATTGCAATTGAGGCCGTTTTGATCTCAATTATGACCAAATCTAATATGTTGGCCCAAATTAGCCGAAATTCGATACAAATAAATATCTCACTCAATTCCGAGCTTCTTGGTTTAATAAAACCAAACAAGTATTTCTCCAGATAGATTATTTGTAAGAATAAATTATATTTAAATCAAGACTTAATTATTTAAATTTATTTTCTAAATAATCCTTAATTTAAAGTCCGAATTTTGATAAAAAATTTTATTTAAATGACATCATTTATACAATCTTGTATATGCAAATACAAAAATATAATTATCACTTAAATGACAAAATTAACCCAAATACCTATTTTAAAATGTATTTATTTGAAAAAAGAAAAATAATTGTTGTGATTTTATTTGAAAATCGAAGAAACTCGAGATTAAACGTAGTTGTGGAGGGCAAAAATTAGGTGTCAACAACTGCCCCCTCTCTTTGGGTAGGATGGATGCAATTAATCCTAGGCAAAGGGAGGTTGACGTTCCTAATTTTTGTCCGATCACAAATTTGTATCTAAGAGAGGTTGGTTTTCCGCACGAGTTTTTGGAGTTATGGTCGTACCTCGGTATCAGGTTTCGTACATATCTCAGGTTTCATAAGAATTCTGACTACTTGTAGTTCATAAAGCTTGATTTTGAGCATGATTTTCAAAAATTCACAAGTTATCTCAATTTTAGAGTTTTTGAAAAAACTGAGAAATTGGGGAATAAAAGGAGTAGGGGGAGGTTGGAATGCAGTCGAGTTTTCTACATGTATCACAAACTACATATCCCCAATACTCAGGGAATCAGACTGCTTGTAGTTCGACTCAATCAGTAGAAAGGATAGTCTTTTATTTCAAACGATCTTTGGCTCAAGATAGGTGACAAGTCGACCGAGTTGCAAAAAAGAAGCTTGTAACCTCTTAACCATGAACTTGGAGCTTTTCACATCCATAGGTAAGAACTTAGCCGGACATAATTTCCAAAACTCTAAGTGTGTTGCCACCCGTATTTGAAAGAAAGAAAAGGTTACCCTCGGCATGAGTTTAGAAATATCCCGAAGGTGAAGCTGAGACTAGAATATCCAAAAACACTCACATGCCTTCTAATAGAGGCATGGTTAGATGGTGGTGGTGATCATCATTTAGCTCGCGTCTAGAGAGTTTGACATCCCTCTCCAGACTATGTTCCATTTTGCTACTGAGAAAGAGTTCCATGTTGTGTTGTGTCCTTTTTGGAGTCGTTTGCACTTGTGGTTTTGATTTGAGATTTTTATCCTTTCGAATTCTCTTGACAATTTCTTACGAAATCATTAGTGATAAGCTCAATTCACGAAAGAAGTATATAGTATTTACCATATCTCCGCGTGAGTTGTTATATAAAATCCAAAATCATCCTTTCTTGTACCTGTTTGATAGGAAATAACTCGCCATAAGAGACACAACAACCCTTTTGGTTGTTGTATAATTATGACATTTGTCGGTTGAATGTGCCTTCAAAGTGGGGTGGCCTTTTTGGACACCGGCGATACTTTTTGCAAAATGGTCCCTACAACCGTGTAATATTGTGTTGGAGTGACAACCCTTTTGGTTACCTATATTACTTGTTGTATATGGAACGATAACCTCTCCGATTATAGCCAATGATCGATTTATAAGTTTTCCTTAAATTGTAAATCTTTGGATAATCCTGCGTATTATTTGATTGTTGGATACGAGGTGACTTACAGATATCCTTTAAATTGCTAGCCTTTAAGTAATCCTGCACCTTATCCGACTTTGGATAAGAGATGGCTTACAGATATCTCTCCAATCGCTAGCTTTCCGGTGTTCCTGCGCATCATCCGACCTTGGATACAATATGACTTATAGATAATCTCTCAAATTGTTAGTCTTTAGGTAATCCTGCACATAATCAATCTTGGATATGACGAAGCTTATAGAAAACCTTTGGACGTATCAATTTGACAATCTTGCATATTCTCCAGTAAGGATTTAGTTACGAATTATGGATAACCTTTGAACTATCGATTTTTGGGTGATCTTGCACACTGTTCGATTAGGATGTTGTTGTGGCTTACGGATGTCCTACAGGCTATTAACTCATAGGTGATCTTGCACACTATCTTATTTCAAATAATATGACTTATAGATGACCCTCAAATTGTCAATTTCTAGGAAATCTTATATATCATTCATCCTTAGATAGCGACTTAAAGGCGTCCCTTCAAATCGTGTGCTCTCGATGCATTCAGATGCTGATTCATAAAATGATGAGATATCCTCGACGCCAATATTTCTATCTAGTGCGTCAATAGATATTGAATGCCTTCTGGGGCGATGGTATAAGATGGCCTTTGCGGCAATGATATGTAATGGACCTTGGGACAACGCATCGTGGTAATGATATGTAATGTACCTGGGGGCAACACCTTGCGGCAATGATATGCAATGGCCCTTGGGACAACACCTTGCGGCAATGATATGTAATGGCCCTTGGGGCAACGCCTTGCGGCAATGATATGTAATGGCCCTTGAGGTAATTCCTTGCGGCAATGATATGTAATGGCCCTTGGGGCAACGCCTCGCGGCAATGATATGTAATGGCCCTTGGGGCAACGCCTTGCAGCAATGATATGCAATGGCCCTTGGGGCAACGCCTTGTGGCAATGATATGCAATGGCCCTTGGGGCAACGCCTTGCGACAATGATATGTAATGGCCCTTGAGGCAACGACTTGCGGCAATGATATATAATGACCTTTGAGGCAATGATAAAGATAATTTTACCTGAATTCATCTGTCATTGTCTTGCTTTCTACATGTACCTGTGCTCAAGGTAGGCGATTAGTAGACACAAAGTCGCTTTTGCTAGCAACTATTTTTAGGAAACTTCTAAATACAATATTTGTAAAGAAGACTAGGTGCTTTTATTTGTCGCTTATGATCTCAAGAAATGAGATGGGCAAATCAAAAGGTCCTCAATAAATAGTTGTTAACCCTTTTTTAGGGCTACCCTAAAATACCGTTCTTGGGTATTAATGATCTGTTGTGGCTCCCAATTTGCTCGAAGATTTTTGAAAGAGACTCTCATTTTTTGTGTATTGATCCCTGCATCCACAGAAAAATGATTAGTTTGAATGAAATTACTCCATGTTGACCTTATTCGATCCTCGATTTGTTCTTTGCCATCTCTTGGGCATTCCGCCATGTTGGGACTTTCACCCTGACACTCCATCCCAAATGATGTCTAGGCAAGTGCTAAATAAGTGAGTCGTAAGATTTTTGAAAATAGTCTTAAATTTTTTAAAATAATTTTGAAAACTTTTGTAAAACTTTAGAAAATCTCTGCCAGTCATGTCTGTACTAGCTCAACGAACGTCTTCCTCGTGGTTTTGACTATATCCGACGGATGGTTTCCAAAACTCATGATCATTGTTGGAGGTTTTATTCAAATAGTTCTATCATAGCTAAAAATTGAGTCTCTTTAACTTTGTTACAGTCGATGACTTCCAAAGATTGACTTTAACCTCTGGTGCTGGGGAATTTGGAATATGTTCTAGCATTTGGTGGAAATTTTGAGGTCTTCCTCAAAATTTCTGCCCCAGTTTAAAGTTGTTTGAGATGATACCAATCCGGATGGGTTTGAAGTCTTTGCTGATCTTTATTCTCTTTGTTAGATGTCGATCTTCTCTTGTGAATTTTGAGATTCCTTCTCGAAAATTCTGTCCCAGTTTCTATTTTTTGGGGTTATATGACCGAGCCGTTGGGGCGCCTACGTATCTCTTTGAAGCAAGAATCGGGTCAAACGTAGTTCAGGACTACGCTAGGGATATACAAAAGAAATTAATGGATTGACCGAAGCCGCCATAGGCCGCCTACGTATCCCTTTCTTGGGAATTCAGGTCATCACGTAGTTCATATATAAAGGAAAAGGATAAATTATCCTAAGGGGTTAACTGAAGCTGACATAGGTCGCCTACGTATCCCTTTCTTGGGAATTCAGGTCAAACGTAGTTCGTACATTAAAGGAAGGGACTCTAGACAGTCACACACTAGAAAACAACATCATTACAAAGGCAATTACAAGTAAATTAACTAAAGAAACACAAAAGCTAGAATGTCCTTCAAACATAATATATTTTTACCGCGTCGGAATTGATTGGTTTGGTCCACTCCGTGCCATCCATCTCAGATAAAATCAAAGCTCCTCCAGATAGCACCTTGCGAACTATGTATGGCCCTTGACAATTTGGAGAGAATTTGCCCTTGTACTCCTCTTGGTGAGGGGATATTCGTTTGAGAACCAATTGCCCCACTTCAAATGCCTGAGCCCTCACTTTCTTGTTAAAGGCACGAACCATCCTGTGTTGGTACAACTAACCATGGCATACAACGACCATTTTCTTTTCATCAATCAACATGAGTTGTTCATAGCGAACACGAACCCATTCTTCGTTAGTTAGTCCAGCTTCCTGAATAATCCTTAGGGAAGGTATTTCAACTTCAGCAGGTATCACAGCTTCTTTCCCATAGACAAGTAAATAGGGGGTCGCCCCGGTGGAGGTTCGAACTGTTGTGTGATACCCTAGCAAAGCATAAGGTAACATCTCATGCCATGATCTATCATTTTTGACCATCTTTCTCAAGATCTTCTTGATATTCTTGTTGGCCACTTCCACAGCTCCATTCATTTGGGGACGATATGCAGTCGAGTTGCGATGCACAATCTTGAAATGATCACAAATTTCTTTCATTAAATAACTGTTCAAGTTTGCCCCATTATCAGTAATGATAGCTTCTGGTACTCCGAACCGGCAAATCAAGTTATTCCTGAGGAAATTCGCAACCACTTTCTTTGTGACGACTCTGTACGAAGCCGCTTCGACCCACTTAGTGAAATAATCAATGGCAACCAAAATAAATCTATGCCCATTCGACGCTAATGGCTCTATTGGTCCGATGACATCCATGCCCCAAGCTACGAAAGGCCAAGGCAAATTCATTGTGTGAAGCTCGTGTGGAGGCATTCGAATCAGATCTTCGTGTATTTGACATTTTGGACATCTCTACACATACTTACTACAATCATTTTCCATCGTCATCTAGAAGTAACCGGTTCTCAGGATCTTTCTGGCAAGGACAAACCCATTCATGTGGGCCCCACAAATTCCAGCGTGTACCTCTTTTATCAATTTATTGGCTTCCGCAACATCGACGCATCTTTGGAATCCCAAATCAGGAGTCCTCCTAAAAAGAACTTCCCCACTTGGAAAGTAATTCTTTTCCAAACGTCGGATTGTCTTCTTTTGGTTGTTACTAGCCTCTCCAGGATATATTCCAGATTCCAAATACCTTTTAATGTCATAGTACTAAGACTTTCCATCAGGCTCCTCTTCCACGTGTACACAATGCGCGTGTTGCTCTTTTAAGCTTATTTCCAAAGGATCAATGTAACTCTGATCCGGGTGCTGAATCATGGAAGATATAGTGGCCAAAGCATAAAAAAACTCATTTTGTATCCGTGGGATATGCCTAAAATCAACTTCCTTGAATCTTTCGCATAATTGTTGTACCAGCTCCACATAAGGAATGATCTTAGGATTTTTTACCGCCCATTCTCCCCGTACCTGGTGAATCATCAAATCTGAATCCCCAATGACTAACAATTCATGAACACCCATATCAAGTGCCAATTTGAGACCCAGAATGCAAGCCTCATATTCAGCCATGTTATTGGTGCATGGAAAACGTAACTTAGCAGTTACCGGATAATGCTGGCCCATTTCTAACACCAAAACTGCTCCAATTCCTGAACCTTTGAAGTTGACCGCCCCATAAAAAAATAGCCTCCATCCGAGGTAAATCTTTGTAATTTCTTATCCTACGAACAAAACTTCCTCATCTGGAAAGTAAGTTCGAAGTGGCTCATATTCCTCATCAACTGGGTTCTCTGCCAAATGATCTGTTAAGGCTTGCCCCTTGATTGCTTTTTGGGTTACATACACAATGTCAAACTCACTCAGCAATATTTGCCACTTAGCTAGCTTTCCCGTAGGCATGACCTTTTGGAAAATATACTTTAATGGATCAATTCTCGAGATGAGGTATGTTATGTAGGATGATAGAAATGCCTCAACTTTTGTGTCGTCCAAGTCAAAGCATAACATGTCCTTTCTACAAGAGTGTAACGGGCTTCATATGGCGTGAAATTTTTACTCAAGTAGTAAATGGTTTTCTCTCTCCTACCGGTCTCATCATGTTGTCCGAGGACACATCTGAAAGCATTTTCTGAGACTGACAGGTAAAGCAATAATGAAATTCCTTCTCTTGGTGAAACCAAAATCGGTGGTGCAGACAAGTATTCCTTGATGCGGTTAAAAGCTCTCTAACATTCTTCTGTCCACTCGTTCAACGCATTTTTCTTCAATATCTTGAGAATTGGCTCACATATGACTGTTGACTGCGCGATGAACCTGCTAATGTAATTCAAATGACCCATGAAACTCATAACTTCCTTCTTAGTCTTCGGCGGAGGCAAATCCTGAATTGTCTTGATTTTGGATGGGTCTAACTCGATGCCTCTTCTACTGACTATGAACCCCAGCAACTTCCCTGATGGCACACCAAAAGCACACTTAGCAGGGTTTAATTTCAAACTGTACCTTCTTAATTTGTTGAAAAATTTCTCCAGATGAGTCAGATGATCCGAACTCTCGCGGGATTTGATAATTACGTCATCCACGTATACCTCAATCTCTTTATGGATCATCTCATGGAAAATCGTCGTCATAGCCCTCATATATATTGCACCCGTATTTTTTAGACCAAACGGCATTACCCTGTAATGATAAACACCCCAGGGTGTAATAAAAGTCATTTTTTCTGCATCTACCTCATCTATCAATATCTGATGATACCCGGCGAAACAATCAACGAATGACTGCATTTAATGTTTTGCACAGTTATGATGAGAATGTGGATGTTGGGCAATGAAAAATTATCGTTAGGACTGGCTCTATTTAAGTCTCTATAGTCAACACAAATTTGAATCTTGCCATCCTTCTTCAGCACAGGGATTATATTGGCCAACCACGTCGGATATTTTGTGACCTCGACAACATTAGACTGGATTTTTTTTGTCACTTCTTCCTTAATCTTTAGACTTAAATCTGGCTTGAATTTCCATATTTTTTGCTTGATTAGATCAAACTCTGGATTTATTGACAACTTATGTGACACAATGCTGATGCTCAACCCTGGCATATCATTATAGGACCAAGCAAACACGTTGATGTATTCCCGTAATAGGTGGATGAGCTCTTTCCTTTGTGGCGCCGCCAGGTGGATACTGACACTTGTCTCTTTGATTTCATCGTGATCTCCCAAGTTGACTGTTTTAGTTTCCTCCAAATTGGGTTTTTCACGATTCTCAAATTCCTTCATATCTTTGACTAATCGTTCCTCGTCATCGTCCTTCCAATCATCATTGTTCCTCTCATTTTGCTCGTTCAAGCTTTGACATGACACGACATTGGCAGATTTTAAGCTACTGTTACTGTAATGGACAAACAAACCAAGTTAGATGATAACAAGATAATAACAAAATATATGACTAGGAGTGTTCTAGAAATAATAGAATTTTCTAAATAAATGAATGTCTTTTCATTGAAATTTGGGAGATAATTACAAAATCGTGGCTCATGACTTGTGCAAATACAAGTCCATGCCTTTTTGAAAGCAGTAAGATACGAAAAGAAAGTTTTGAGATATAAAAGGTGGATCGCGGGGCCTCCTTCGGATCATCACCAATTTTAAAAACTATCAGTAATTGCTCTTTCATCTACTACAATGGGTGACAGGTTATGAGTGGAGCGGAGGTCCAATTTTACAAGGCCTCCCCTGGCGCAATCTGCTTCACCCCACTGGACTTGGGGAGATCTTCTGGTACAACATTGCATCTTTCGAACAAATCTCCTATCCCATCCCTAAGACCATCATCATCTGACACCCCTCGTACAGGAAATGACTGGAACAGGAGTGGCAAGGGCCCAAACAGACTCTTCTTTAGCTCATCCTCAACCCTATACTTCCTAGTAGGATGATATCCTAACCCGTACTTAGAGCCTCTCTCTGGGATCACAATAGGCTCGATAATTCCTTGTAAATTCTTGCCCAAGCCTCGACCAGGTTCGAACCCATTTCTTAACATCACCGTTGCAATCATTTTGTAGACAGAAGTCATTGGTACTTTGGGCATTGAATCTCTGTCCGCAACATTTACAATTTCCACTGTATAGAAACTGCTACCTTTTGGAACATCTTCAATCAC
This sequence comes from Capsicum annuum, assembly GCF_002878395.1. Lineage (NCBI taxonomy): Eukaryota > Viridiplantae > Streptophyta > Magnoliopsida > Solanales > Solanaceae > Capsicum > Capsicum annuum. Next base: position 211,465,853 of record NC_061114.1, on the reverse strand, counting down.
CAGCACATAACCATTGGGACGGTCCGCTCGACTTCCTTCTCCTTGGATGACTACTTCATAATTTTCCTAAATGAACTTCAATAATTGATGAAGGGGTGATAAAACTGCCTTTGCACCATGTATCCATGGTCTTCCTAAGAGTAGGTTGTAGCTAGGATGGATATCCATAACATGAAACTTAGTCTCGAAATCAGCAGGCCCCATTTGGATGTGCAAATCAATCTCTCCTATGGTATCTTTTTGCCCACCATCGAATACTCTCACATTTACGTGGCTTTGACAAATTTTTCCTAAATCATAGCCCATTTGAACCAACGTAAAGAGGGGACAAATATTCATACCAGATCCATCATCTATTAATACCTGATTAATCGCATAATCGGGGCAAATGATGGTGACATGCATGGCTTTGTTGTGCATCGCTCCTTCAAACGATAATTCTTCATCACTGAATGATATACGATGATTCCCCATAATGTTCCCTATCATCGCAGCCAAATTCTCAACACTCATTCCTGCGAGAACATACGCTTCCTCCAAGACCTTCGATAAAGCCTGTCGATGGTATTGCGACTCATTAATAAAAAGGTAAGTGGGGAGGATGTTTTGGAATTTAGAAAGGTTCTGTGGAATTTGTGAGTAGTTTGGTGGAATCTGAGAAGGATTTTGCGGATTTGGAAAGGAATTTGGTGGATTCGGGGATAGATTTGATGGATTTTGCGGGTTTGGGAGTGAATCTTGTAGATTTGGGAATGAATTTTCTTGATTTGAAAATGTGTTTTGGGGATTTGAGAATGGATTCGGAGATGGGTTTTGTGGGGTTAGAGATGGATTCTATGGATGGTAGGCATCTAGGTTATTTTCGTGATTAGTGTTTTGGACAAGTGGAGGGACAGAGACGGACGATATATTATTTGGCTGATCCCCAAGAATAGGTGTGTTGAGGGGAGGGATTTGAAGTAGAGTCCCGTGTCCTCCTGGAGCGGGGGCATTGACGGTGATGGCCAAGTTAGCCAAATCTAGAGTGCAATTTATTTCCCCCTAAAGTATTTCTAACTTTCTTGCAAGTTCCGCAATTATTTCATTCTGTTCCGCTATCACATTGTCTCGGATAGTCAGTGCGTTTTCTTCATCGTTTCCTGTCATTTTTGAATGATAGTCAGAGGATGAGATTTTGTGCGCTTTTGATCGGGTGAAGTAGGGATATTCTGCCAGCTTATATCAACACGGAGTAATTTCTATTATTTGTAAAGTAAAACAACTCAAAGGCAGATGTGTTAGTTTTCGTATATGATATGTGATGTAAAATATTTGATAGGAAATGACCACATAGAGTTGCTTGAGTCATAGCCAAATTCATCCATAGGACATAGTGGATGAACTTGCCTTTGATCTAAACAAACGCACATAAGCACATAAAACAGTTATATCACACAAAAACATTATAATAACGCGTATCCTAGCTGGGGTGACCCTTTTTGAGCCAAGGGTTCAGGCCTAACGATTTTTGAAGAAAATATATGCTTCCTCGAAGTCAATCCATTAACCCCCAACTCATATAGACAAAAAAAAGGGCATAAATACCTACAAAAGATAACGAAAAAGGGATACAATCTTTAGGGGGAAAAGGAAATAACATAAAAGAAGATAAGTTCCCGCGCAGGGGAGATAGAAAAACTAGCTACTGGAGGCTCTTCCGTCTGTCTTTGCCTTCTTTGCCTTGTTTACCTCCTATGGTATTTGATACCTATTGATGATAAGATGACTCTCGCATAATTGTGCCTTGCAGTCGTAAGTCATTTTCCCTATACTGTCGAGTTGGGAGGCCATGTTATCATCCAAATCGATTAGACATTACCTGGCATCATCAGCTTCTTGCCTAGCTCTTTCAACTCTTCCCTCAACATACGTATAGTTAAAGCGTCCTCCATGTGTATCTGTTGGTGCGCGATATCACTTTTCTGGAACTTATCTTGTAGCCTGTGGAGCCGAATTTGATGCTCGGATTCTACATCCACAACTCGAGTGGGCACATTTGGTCCTAAAATCAATGCTCCGGGGAGACTCTTTTTCAACCACTCCTTGTAAGTATTGCTGACTTCAAGGTCATGTTCTATACAGAAAGTCACTTCTGTCCACCTTCTTCTTCTCCATTCATTTATCATGCCATCTTTGAGTGGAGACTCACTTTCATCGTATTCGGTGAAAAACCTAAGCATGGAATCTATTTGTGGTGCCTCCTGCTTGATCTCGAATTTTCTAAGAACTCTACCAGGATTGTAGGGCCGGGTCCCCCTGAGACCGGAAAGCACTAGGAAAGGCCACTTTCCCCCTCGAATGGTGTATTTCCCTGAACGAAGAGAGTTAATGGACCATTGCACATCGTCATCTCTTAATTCCCTGAAAGTCTTACACTAAAATTCGTGAGATGCTTCCCTTTTGAACCTGTGTAGAAACAACCACATGCCGTGCGAAGCCAGCATATCCACCCTTGTTTTATGATCAGGTTGTACCGTTCTCGAATCCTTTACTAAATGCTTCATCATCCACCATTGTAATATGAGGTTGCAACCTTGAAAGAAACGATTTTCGACTTGACACCTTCCCAAGGCTCGATATATGTCGGGGACAATCATGGGAGCTAAATTGTGGAATACCTTGGTAGAATCGTAATCTACTCCAAAGAAAAGTACATGGGCCACCGTAACAACCCTTGGATGAATTATGTTATTTTCCCCCTGTGGGAACACCATGGTTCTGAGTAGACCTACCGCAAACGCAAAGGCTCTCATCTCCTTCCATTTTGCTTTAAACTCAAATTTATGTCCAAATTTATGGAAGGCATTGAATCTTCCAAACCGATGATAAAAATCCCAAAAAGTGATATTTGCTCTATCACGTTCCCCTAGTCAGGTGTCATCGTCAGTTAAAAATGCCTCTTTGATTGTTTGACGGTCCCACACGGCAAGAACTAAAATATTCTTATCTGGTTTTTCCTTTCTCTTGAAACACATTTCAATACTCTCATAGCAAATTAACACTTCTTCAATGGTAGGAGTCAATTCCACATCCCCGAAGCGAAACACCATATTTTGATCATCCTAAAAAGTCGTAAACACGTGGATCATTTCAGGCCAAGCGTCTATTTGGATCAAAGAAGGCAAGTGCCCGATGTGTGTCCTAACACTTTTTCTCTCATCTGGACCCATGTAATCCCACCATAATTTCAAGTAATCGTCAGGTTTGGTAACCATCTTGAACCTTTCACGGGAATGAAATTGAGCCATATCTACATAAAAGAAGATAAAGATAAACTTTTCCCCGACCCCAAAGGGCAATGGATTGAATTTAGACAAGCATATATTTCTCCAACACATAAGTATGATCCGTCTGTGATTGACTCGGGGTCAATAGACGTAGGGCAAGTTTTCTAATGGGCCCAATACCTCGCTCGGGTATTGGGTCGTCCTAGGCTCATGCCTAAAATAGAGTTTTGGTTTCGTTCTATCCTCGATGTCTAGAGTGGGTTTGAACATTGGTTCTCAAGCGGACAACATGAGTTTGAAAATACAAACAGCCATCAGACGACTCACGTACTAATAAACTCTTTGTATTTCCAACACATTTTTGGAATTGATCAATAGGGGCCGGGATACCCACGAAACCCCAAAACAGTTTAATTAATGTAGGAATATGCCATGCGATGCGATAATTAAACTCTACAGAATCGAAACACATGAACACATAAACAGTTAATCAAAAGACGAAATAAAATATTTGGTTAGAACCTAATTAGAGATCCCCAACAGAGTCGCCATTTCCGTTTTGCGAAGAAATTTTGACTTATTGAGAAGAGTCGCCACTTAATTTTGAAAATAAATTAAGAAACCTTTATAAAATACTTAAAAACGATCCAAAACAGAAAAATTATTTTAAGTTTTGAAGATTCCAAGTAAGTGGTTCCTATTAACGTTTTAGGAAGGTGTTAGGCACCTAAAACGTCCTCTAACTTGCGGTTATCCGAATTGTTTGAAAATCGTCTTTGATTAACTTTGAAAAAAAGTTGATTTTGGAAAAGAAAGCAATTTTAGAAATATTTTGGTGTTTATGCAAAACCAGTTTTTAGCAACTTAGTTAGGGATTTTAACTAGGTTCGCAAGAAAACACATAAAACAAATTTGCAAATGTAAAAGGGAAAGGGTAGAAGCAAAAGGACTTGAGCCATTAGGCCCAAATCGACAACCCTGTCCTAATCTAGATATTGGGCTTTCAGTTTGTCTTCTACCTGTCCTAATTCTATGTTTTCAAGCCTTTAGCTCCAAATTGAACCCAAAGAAAGATAAAGAAAACTAAGGTAAATCAGCTTCCGGATTCAAACTTTAGGTAGTCAAGGAGGTATCAAGATGCAAATTGATTTCAAATTTAAACTCAACGAGCCGTAGAGAAGCCAAAACGCAAATCAATTTCCAAATTGAAGAGTAGGGGACAATAAAGGGACTAGAATCAATCTTCCAAATTGACTAAAGGAAAAGGAGTTGAGATTTCACACAATCCAGATTTGAACTTAAAGAACAACAGAGAAATTAATGAACCCTTTTGTACATAAGGATGTGGGCTGCTTAGGGTGATTACCGCATGATAATCGAGTGAAAGCGGGAAAACATGCAAGGAGCCTAGAGGTTCAAAAGAGAACCTCAACAGTAAGTTCTCGAAAATAGAAGTAGATAATTGTGCTGCCCTACTCCATCTCTCAACCGGGCTTTTGCGAGCAAAAGAACATGAATGTATCCCTCATTTCTTAACATCTTTGCTCAAGAAGAATAACTGAGAATCCTTAGTCCTAGTACGAATTACACACATAACACAGTGACCACAAAAGAAATCGCAATATTTCCCAAATAAGCATATCCAAGTTTTCAGCACTTCAATCAGGACCATATCAAATTCCTTTTTTAATCGAAACACATCTTGAACACAAACAAAAAGAATCCAAGTTCACGTTTTTTTATACCAAAAGGCAGACATGATCCATAAACTAAAAGGGGTGGTGGCAGGGGATACCATTCTAATTATCCTCCTTATTTCGACGAATTCTAAAATATGAGTTTTTAACAATCAAGATGGTCATCGGAGGATCCTAGGACTTTCTAGCGTATTTTGGACCTTACTCATCATCCTTTTGGCATATGAGAAGCCAAAGGAACCTGAGAGGTAGCTCTGCTAGCAACACTGCTAGCTCGACAATCGCGACACCATCTAGTAGTAACAACAGATAAAATACACGTCAAGTAGCAACTATGAATCAAACAACATCAGGCTAAACTATTAAACACAATCAGAATAAACAATATTTGATTAAGAAGCTAGCTGCTCAAGCCATAAGAAGTGCATAAATAAGGTATTGAGAGACAACAATACATCTTTCACCAAAAGAGCAATCTGTATTCTTTAAGACCTCCACAACAGATCAATCCAGTATACAAAATCACTAAAGGAAACCTACAACTTTAGAAAGTTAAGATGAAGCAGAAATCATCAAAAGTTTAAATGGGATGGGTTATTATCTATTCAGAAGCAGCAAAACGAGAATCGAGCTATCAGAAAAATTGTCACCACTGGGAGCTTGATATTGTCGATACGGGAACTCCCAATTAGTCGACCAGCTTCCCTGAAAAATATACAAGAAAAATTTCACAAAGTAACTCTTTTCTTTCAAAATTCTTAACCCCCAGAATTTTTCTTTCGCTTCTAAAAAAGATCGAACCAAGAACGAAAAGAAGAGCTAAACATCCTCCTAAATAGTGACCAAAAATTCTTTCTACCCCTAGAATTTCTACCCACAGAAAGAAAAGAAGAACATAACAAAAACCTTAAGCCGTGGCCTCAAAATTCTTTTCCCCCTCTTAGAACCCTAGAGTCAAGGAAAAAAAATCCCCCCTGGTGTTACCTCAATTAGCCTTTATATAGAGAAATAAACTAAGGTCCTTTCCCAAAAGGAATTCAAAATTTTGCCCCTCACCTTCGGATTCCCCTCAACAAGTTGTACCAATTTCAAAATTGGTGGACCAATAAGAATTAGGCCAAACGGATTCCCATCCGAAACCAATAGAAAACATCCAAATATGTACTAAATTCGTACCATCATCCCAAATTTTGCAAAATATGAACGTTAGGGGATGACACCTGGCTTATTTTCTAGAAGATTCGAGGGTCGTCTTTGCTTGTCCCACTGACGCGTGAGGCGCGTGACGAAGAAAAGAAGAACGGGTTGGCGAATTCGAATCGAGAACGAGGGGAATCGGGTAATTTTTTTTGTGTTTTTCAAAGTTGTACATACGGTTGGTTATGTTGTTGGGTTCTGCTCATGTTGTAATTTTCTTTTGAGGAAGAAGAGTAAATAAATGGTGGGCTGGGTCAATTAATGTGTTGGGCTTGTTTAGTAGAGGTGTGGCGCTGGGCTGGTGATTTGGTATTGGACCTGGGCAGGTTAGGATTTGGGCTTGGAGGTTGTAAATTGCAATTAGGCTGAAATTGAACTTGTTTTAATTTGGGTCGGTGATTAAAGAATAGGCTGAAAATTGAGGTTATTTAACAGATAACCCCAAGTGAATTAAGAATCAACTAAATCCATTTAAATTTAAGCCAAATTGAAAAAATCAATTAGCCAATCGCATTGCAATTGAGGCCGTTTTGATCTCAATTATGACCAAATCTAATAGGTTGGCCCAAATTAGCCGAAACTCGATACAAATAAATATCTCACTCAATCCCGAGCTTCTTGGTTTAATAAAACCAAACAAGTATTTCTCCAGATAAATTATTTGTAAGAATAAATTATATTTAAATCAAGACTTAATTATTTAAATTTATTTTCTAAATAATCCTTAATTTAATGTTCGAATTTTGATAAAAATTTTCATTTAAATGACATCAATATAATCTTGTATATGCAAATATAAAAATATAATTATCACTTAAATGACAAAATTAGCCCAAATACCTATTTTAAAATGTATTTATTTGAAAAAAGAAAAATAATTATTGTGATTTTATTTGAAAATCGAAGAAATTCGAGATTAAACGTAGTTATGAAGGGCAAAAATTAGGTGTCAACATTGAATACTTTGAGCGCAATTAAATATCGCAGCTCAGTGGCACTGGATGGTCATGTTTTCTTTAAAAATTGCCCTAGTCAACTAATATTTCATTCTTAAAAATCTATATAAAGGACAAAATTTTCAGCCAGTCAAATTAATCCACCAAATACTGGTTATAACTCTATAAAAACTAGCATCGTAATAAGAGAAACAATTTTCATTTATTTGTATTTCTGTTCTACTTTTCTTTGTTCACTTTCAGATATAATAATCCATCAATTAATTGCAAGTTATTTTTTTCTTTTTTCTACGATCTTTTTCATTTTCATTTATCTTTTAAGAACAAACCTGTCACTTATTAAATATATCATTAACATATTCAATGAATTTTCATGGGAAGGATCTCAAAAGAATAAGGTGTACATAATTAAAACTTTTAACAGTAAAATTTAAAGATTTTTATAATAAATATTTATAATTATTTAATTGAACAATGTGTCTTGATATTTGTCTTTTTCTCACAACTTTTCTTTTCTGATAAAGAAGAGTTGCATTAATATAAAATAAAAAGTTTGAGCTCAGTTCGGCTCGAATACACAAAAAGATGGGCGTAGCCCAAGCATTTGCAGATTTGACATTGTCCTACGATAGTTTTTTTCTTCTTGATCATCCCATACTATATGGGCTACAAAATGGGGGGGGGGGGGACTAAAAAGCTTGCAGTTCTAAAAAAAAATCCTATTTTGAACCTTCCTTTGCTAGAGCATCTGCTACCTGGTTTTGTTCTCTATAGCTATGTTGGACAAGGGGTCCGCCTAGTCTTCTTTGCATCAACCAAGGGTTAAAGAGTAGATTTCCATTTTTAAGCATGTGGATCACAATTCTAAAGTCAATATTTATAACAATGGGATGAAGATTGTGTTCCAAGACTAACTGCAGGCCCTTTCTAAGAGCTAGAAGTTCCATAAAATTGTTAGTGTCATGCAAGAAACTTTATGAGAAGCCCAAGATCCAATCACCGTTCGAGTTTCATATGACACCTCCTATACCACCCATACCAGGATTTCCAAGACTAAACCCATCAATGTTGAGCTTATAGAAGTATCGGGGGGGAGGGAGAGAGAAATCTAGTGGACCTCTATAGTACTATTCAACGTAGGGATTTGGTGTGATTTTAGATGAAAGAATTCGACCGCCTCTGAGTAGGCAATTTTAAAGAACAGGGTTAAGGATTTGTTATAAAAAAACCATTGGAATTTCTACTCCTCCAGATGGTCCAAAGGCAAAAGAAAAGTAAAGTTTTCAATCAAGAAGGTTGTCATAGCTTCCAAATGATATTCCATAGAGATGGATGGAAAATTTGTGGGGGAATGGCTTTGTCTTCCTTATAAACTTGAATAAGGTCTTGCCAGAAAAATACAACATGCGCATAGTTGAAGAAGAGATGTTGAATATCTTCCAGCTGGTGATTACATAGATGACAGTAAGGAAGGATGTTTAAACCCCTGTAGGCCAGAGTAGAGTTAGTGGAAAGGTTGTCATGGTGAAAGAGCCAAAGAAAGAACTTGATTTTGTTAGGAATTTGAAGTTTCCAAATCCATCCTAGAGCAGAGTAGCTATGACTTGAGAGTTGCCTATGATAGAAAATGTGTTGGTAGGCAGTTTTGTAAGAAAAGATTCCATTGCTCATGGAGAGCCTGAGAGGAGTGTCAAATTGGCTTTAATTGTTTGGCAGAAAAGAATTTTTTATACTAAATTTAATGGTGTTGGGAATGTCAAAATGGAGGGAGTCAAAATTCCAGTCCCCATTTTGCCAAAGAGAAGAGAGTTGTAAAGAGGGACAGGATTTGAGGAGAGGTCCTTGAATGATGAAGCATAGAGGGGGTGGTTTGGGACACATCTACCTCTCCAAATGTTAACTTTGTGTCCATTATGGACAGACTAGTGAGCAAGATCATGATAGAGGTTCCAAGCTCTATGAACATTCCTCCAGGTTCTAAAGTGGAAGGAGATTTGACTTCTAGTGTTTTGAGGGTTCTTTTGGGTAAGGACTCTAGCCCATACGGTAGAGGAATTTGAGTGCAGCCTCCAGGCTAAGCTGCAAAGCAGAGTGTTATTCTTGGTACTAGTTTTTTGCATTCCCAAACCACCTGGGTGTTTGGGTTGGGTGATAGTGTCCCAACTAACTATGTGCGTTTTTCTTTTGGAATCAATAGTGCCCCAGATAAAGTTTCTTTGGGCTTTATCAATGAAGTTATGGATATTTCTAGGCATAAGGATATATTGCATAACATGGTTGGGGATACTTCCCAAACTAGACTTGGCAAGTGTGATCCTACCGGCCATGTTTAGGAATTTAAACTTCCAACCAGCTAATTTGGTACTCAAATTATCAAGAATTAATCGGAAGTCATTGAGCTTGGGAGGACCATGAAAAATGGGGAAGCCCAATGTAACGCCCTAATTTTCTGAATTGGAACGCTAAACAGTGCCCATGACCCCGAAGGACCACAAGCTAACCCATGACTTATATCTGTACCTGAGCACTGAATAACCATACTATAAAATATGTGGAAACATAATACTGTAAGGCCATAAGGTTCAAAAATGAATAAAAAATATCTGAAATATGGTATAACAATACCAAAACTGATAATACTGAAGTCTGAACATACTTTAGCCTGAAAGCCTTTAAACTGTCTGAATAAGGAGTTGAAGGGACATGTTCCCAACTAACTCCATCTACTAAAAACTGAACTAAAATACTGAAATAAATATAACATAGTCATGTCCTCAAATAATGAGGACTCACTGCTGTCTACTGTTGCTGGCTTAATCTGAACTGCTAAGAGAGCTTTGGATCCCGTGCGTCTGAACCTATGGCATATAAAACACCATAGCGCGAATGCGTCTGTACGACTGAATGTACTGAGTATGCAAGTAAGGTAGGATGATATGCAAGGGTTCATATGCAAGAACAATACTAACCGACTGACTAACATGAACGTGAGAGTACATACATGAATACGTGAACCTGTAACTGAAATCGTGATAGCACTGAATACCGAGTTCTGATTTCTAAGGTCTACTGATAACATGAATTTACTGATATCTGAGGAACTGATACTGTAGTATTGATAACTGAGTCTGATGATACTGAGCCACTGAATACTGAAGGACTGTTATTATATTACTGATAAATAATTGACTATTTTTGACAGTTCTGATTATGAAGAACTGATCTAATTGATTGTATCTGAAAGTCCTAAATCTGAATACTGATATTGTGAGTACTAAGTTTGAGTACTGATAACGTGAGTTTACTAATAATTGAGATGATAGACAAATGAATTCTGATAGCTGATATAGTTGATAACATGAATGACTATATCTGATAACCCTGATACTGAATACTGATAACATGGGTGACTGTATTTGATAGTTCTGAATTTGATGAAACTATCTGAGTTTCGTACTGCATATGACAATCCTGATATTCTGTAGAACTATCTGAGTTTTATTACTGAGACTGAATGACTGTATCTGATGGTCCTGATTCTGTAATTGAGACTGTGGGAGGTAATCATCTAATCGGCATACCCTAAATCTGAACTAGTGGGGTCCAATATTTGCCTTGATTGGAAGGGTGTCAATACCGTACCACGGGTAAGGACAAGCTGTAAGTGACCCTCATCTGGCAGGTACTCTAATAAGAATGGTAGGAACCCTTATCTGACAGGTTAAGCCACCCCATCTACCCTCAACTGACAGGTATTGATGTCTCAACCTATGCTGGCTACATAGTTCTGGAACGCAAGGACTGCTTCTAAGAATCACACCCTCTACTGGCAAGTGAGTTCCCATCCCTGGGTTCGCTCGGTGCTGAATCCTACTCCCAACTGAATGATACTGAATTGATTATACTAAACTAATTTCCTAGTTCATACTAGGATTAACTGAATTATTACTGATCGTTCTATTTAACAGAACTGATTTGGGTTACTGAGTTTACTGAGTTCCGATGACCAGCGAAACACTGCTGAATTTTGTTAACTGACTTAATGCTACTGAGTTCTGTTAGTTGACTGAGTTTACTGATGTCGGAACTGAATACTAAACTAAACTGTACTGATATTGAGATTTACTGAATTCTGTAGACTAACGGAATATTACTGAGATTACGTAGATTACTGAGTACTGAGTAAAACTAAATTGATACTGCCTTTACATGAGTTTTCCTGAGTCATGAGACTGACTGAAGTCTACTGAACATGGCTTGACTGAGAGTATCGTGAAAATATAACATGGCTCTAGGCAACCAGCTATATTTTGTGGGTACAAGTACTTTCGGGACTCGATAGAAGGAAACTGACAAAACATGACTTTCTTGAATACATGACCAATATCAATAATCCATAATATCATAACTTGGGGGATTTCATGAGGTACATGGTTAACATAATCTTGTACATGGTAGGAATTCACATAATCAAGATCATAATTTCATACTCTAAAATCATGGCATTCCTACAACATATTCATTGTACAACCATAGCATGGAAACCATTCAAGTATAAGGTTAATGACATGAATTCATCCCTTAGGCCATATTGATTCATAATACATGTTTCTAGCTTCTCTTAAACATTTAATCAAACACCTTACATGCATAATTTAAGGCATAGGTGGAAATCATCAATTTTCACAAATCTTACATTACCAATTTCACATGTTTCCAACTCATATACTCTCATAATTTCATACAAATACACAAAGATCCCATCTTGGGAATCATCCAACATCAACAACATGATCATTAACCTCCAACAACATGAACATCGTGATTCATAGATTTTAACTTATAGGATAACATAGTTTCATGAAAATACCTAAAAATCCCAACTTGAAACCATACAACAACCATCAACATAAACATAATCATACCACAATAAAGTATTCACAATACATGATTTAAAAAACTTGATTCTTGAGCTCCATGGATGAAAGGAATCCATGGATGAACATTATGCATACCTTAGTTCTTGATTTTAGGAAGATTGACGAAGAGATTCTTGAATTTGAGTCTTGAATTTGGATCCCCTATTGAAACCCTCTCTCTTGTTCTTGAGAGAAATTCATGATATGGAGTATATTTTGCTGAAAAATGTCATAATTCTGAGTTTATGCATATATATAGGGGTGAAGATGACCAAAATGTCCCTGGAGAAAGAGAGAAAGACACAACTGTCCTATGTTATTTTTAGGCTGATAGGTTGAAGTAAATTGATCATAACTCTTTGCTCCGATTTTAAATTGGATGAAACCAATTGCATTGGAAAGAGGACTCAAAGAGCTTTTCATCTATATATAGCAGCTCTCACATTTGAAAATATTCAAGAAGTTATGATTGTTTGAAGTTGACCCTGAAATGCTGAAAATTGGGCAACCAGTGGAGTTGCCAGGCGACGCGGGCCTTATCGCCCGTAGCTACTATTTTGGGCACCCAAAAGTGCCCTTACGCTACTCCAAAAATTCCTAAACTCACCCGGGGTATACTACGACCTTTCCCCATCGCGACGCAACTTGAAAATCTAAAAACGGAGGTTGAAAAGGTCGTCTAATAAATCCCCAGAGTTCGAAGGTATAAAATGAAACTAAGTGTTTTAAGTGTTGGATTTTCCTTATCAAGCCTTAAGGAGCTGAATTTGACTTAGGATTTTTACGGGGTCTTACACCCAAGTACTTTCCAAAAAAATCACTGGTCTTAATGCCCAGAATAGAGAAGAGACGATCCTTAGTGGAGGAGTGACAATTAGAAGAGAAAAGTACCTTAGATTTAATGCGATTAACTTTTTGGCCAGAATGAGTGATAAAGCTAGTTAGAGTTCTAACAATGGTAGTGCAGTTAAGAATGTCAGCTTTAGAAAAAAGGGTAAGGTCGTCCACAAAGAAAAGGTGGGAGATTTTTGCCCTTCTATGATTAATCTGGATGGGATTCCACTGGAGAGTGTCTACTTCATGACTAATCTTTCTAGACAAGAGTTCTATACAAAGAATGAAGCTGAAAGGAAATAGGGGATCCCCTTGTCTTATTCCCTAGAAGGCTTGAAACTAGAAGTGCAACCTTTATTTACAAGGATGAAAATAGAGGAGGAGGAGATGCAGGACATGATAAGTTTGAAAATCCCAGGTGGAAGTTGAAATAAATCAGGGCTTGTCTAATGAAGGACCATTCTATCCTATCAAAGGCTTTCTCAAGATCAATCTTCAGAAGTATGTTTGGACTCTTTCCTTTCATTCTTCTGAAGTGATCAATATATTCTTGCACAATAATGGCATTATCAGAAGCTCTTCTCTTAGACAGGAAATTGGCTTGAGTGTGACCAATTAAGGACTGAATGATATGTTTAATCCTATTTGCAATGATTTCGGTAATGATCTTGTACTGAGTATTGAAAGTCCATTGGGTCTAAAGTTTTTGAGAGTTGTGACATTCTTACATTTAGGAATGAGGCAGAGGTATGTAGAATTAACTTTTGTACCCATAATACCATTAGAGAAAGTATATGTACAGAAGTCAAGGAGCATGAGAGCAAAGGTGTCCTAAAACTTTTGGTACATGACACATTGTTTGGATGATGGTTTTTCATGCTATGGTTATTAGGAGAACCATGTTTGTTTTGGTTATTTCTAAAAATATATGGTATGGTATGATTTAATTTCATGATTTGAAAATCATGAAAATCCTCATTTTATGTAACCACCAATTTGGTGGTATCTCATGATTTTCTTAATTTATTTTACAATTATGCCCTTACTTAATATTATATAATATTATTTTACCCTTGACCCTATATTATTTGACTCCACCTCCTACCTCAACTTCCCACCCCACCATCCCTCAACCCTCTCCCAGCCTCCACCTCTACCCCAAAAAAATTATTTTAATTTTTTTTTGTAGAAATTTTTAAAATTTATTCTTATCCGACACCCTACCCCGACCCCACTACCCCCAACCTATTTTTTTAAAAAATTATTTTAAAAAAAATTCAAAACTTTTTCTTAACCCAACCTCATCCACCCCTATCCCTCCCCCCCGTAAACCCACCTACCAGTACCAATTTTTTTATTTTTAATTTTTTTTTAAAAAAAGTTTCAAAAAAAAATTCTTCCCCCCCCCCCCTCCTTTTCATCCCCCACACCACCCCCCCATAATTTTTTAATGTATTTAAAAAAAAAGATTCAAATTTTTTTTCTTACTTACCTCGCACCCCAACCTCACCCCCCTCCTCCACTCTATTACCCCCACTATTAAAATATATATATTTTTTAAAATATAATTTTTCTTATCCTACTCCTTTATTCTATTCGTTCTCATTGTTTTGTGTTAAATATATACAAATGTTTTTAGAAAAAAAAATTATTTGTATAACGAATACAAGAAAATAACTAAGAAATAATCTATTTTCTAATTTTTTGGGGGGATTTCATACCGAACACACCCGTAGCATACACAAAATTTGCATTCAAATTTTGTATTTGTAGTTAATGGTCACGTCTCAGAATACCAAAAGAAAATAAAATTTGTTACTATAAAAAATGAATCCGATTACATTTAGTTTAATCTACTCTTTTATTGTTTTTGTTAGAGTTTACATGAATTTTAACAACTTTATATATTTACATGACATAATTTGTGACGATAAATTTAATATTTATAGTAATTAAGGGCATTTTAGTAAACTTACTAGCTACGATACAATACCATACCATCAAATTAAACAATAAAACTGTTACTAAACAACAGTGAACGATACAGTCCATCCAAACATTGTATTGTATTATACTGTACAATACAGTATCATACCATACTATACCATACATTATGAAATCATGACAAACCACCATTCAAACAAGCACCGAAGGGATGCATTCCATCGGGTCCAGGGGCCTTGAAAGGTTTAAAGGAGAAGACAACTGCTCTAATCTCAGCAAGGCTAGGGATAGAATAAAAAAGAGAGTGAAAAGAGGATAGCATAGAGCCCGAGTTAGAAGGATTAAGCGGACATATAAGATTGGCACTAAACTGATCAATAGTGAAAAGAGAAGTATAAAAGGACAGGATGGTGTCCTTGATATCAGCTTGATCATGGATCTAAATACCATGCTCCTAAAAGGAGTTGATTTCGTTCCTCCTCCTTCTATTGAGAGTGGGGGAGTGGAAGAATCTAGTATTCATATCCCGTTCCATAAGCTAGTTTATTCTGAATTTAAGCATTCAGAAGTCCTGCTCATTCTTGAAAATAGAGCTACATTCTCAGGTAAGTTCCATTTCAAGGTCATGCAGAAAGGAACTTGTGGAATAGGTGGGGGAATTCTGAATACCAGCCAGCCCAGCTAAGGGATGTTTTTTCTTCTGAAAAATATTACCAAAGATAATTTTATTTCAATCTTTAGCAACCTCTTCAAAGTTAGTAGTAGCTCTAGTAAGACTAGAGCCTTCAAGGAAAAAGTGGGACACTAGGTTAGGAAAATCAGCATGGTTGCACCACATGGATTCTACCCTAAAGGGCTTGGGGAATGGGTTGGGTGGGTCTAACAAAGGTCAAGAGAAGGGGTAATGGTCAGAATGGGTTTTAGGTAAGTGAAGGACAGATGCCTTAGGAAAAAAATGGATCCAAAGGTCATTAGCAAAAAATTTATCAAGTCTCTCCAAAATAATGTCAATTCTCATATCTTTGACATTCAAAAATACTAGTTAAACAATATAAAAAAATTCCTCAAATAAATTAATGAAAATAGAAACTATTTTTAAAAAGTTATAATATTTGATAATAGTACTCCGTCCGTTTTAAAATAGTTGCTATGATTCGTTATTGAGAGTTAGATTGACTTATTTTCAAAGTTAAATAAGATTAGACTAATTTATATTGTAAAATCAAAATTTGACTAGAGAAAAACTATACGAATTTGCCCAAGTTTTTTTTATATCAATGTGGTGAAAAAATACATCTTAAAATCTTGATAGAAATTTATATAGGCAAAATGACTCGGTGGACCCTTGTACTATATCCGTTTTGTAATGTGGATACTCCTACTTACATGTTTGTCATATGGACCCTTGAACCCATTAAAACTCAACATTTAAACCCCTTGACCGTTGATCAAGCTTATGTGGCACAAAATCAACTGAGTTGGACGAAATGCATTATTACATGCGCATGGATGCGCGTGAGGGACATTTTTTGATCAATTTTATATTAAAACAATTTAAAAAAGAAGAAGATCATAGTAGGTAAATTAATTATAAAAAAGGAACACCAAATTTAAAACAATATTCCCAAAACTCTCTCTTCTTCATCTACCCCTCCCCCTCTCCACGTCCCCCACCCCCACCCCCACCTAGTACAACACATCCAGCCATCCCTGCCCCCACACTCTACGATGCACCACCACCACCACATCTAGCCACCCCCTCCACCGTCCCCCATCCCCCACTCAACACGATCACCACAAACATCAACCAACCATTCCCACCCTTGTCCTCCACTCGCACCACTACCCCCATATTATTGTACCAAGTAAATCATCAAATGTACATAAATTTTTCAAGTAGCCGAATTCAATAAACCTAATTTGAAGAGAAATTCATGCACTTTTACTTTTTTTTTTTTTTTTAATTTTAATTTTTTTTAATATTTAATTTCTTATGTGGCATTTTAAAAATGACATGAAATTTAATGTAATACTTAAAAATGATGTGGCAACTGACGTGGAGCGAGTATGTTACACACACCGAAATAGTATTTAAAATGTTGAGTTTTAATGGGTTCAAAGGTCCAGATCATAAATATGTAAAGGAGCATTCACATTACAAAACGAATATAGTACGAGGACATCGAGCCGTTTTGCGAAATTTATATTGCTTAATTCTCAATAAGGAAACTGTGACAAATACAAACAAAGGAAGAGTAATATTTTTCAAATTAAATAAGTTTTCAGCATGGACTCACATGTTTTTTTTCCATAGAAATAGAAATTGACAAATAGGAAACGTGCAGAAACTTCGTTGGGGTCGACTTTGCTCAGTCAAATTTAAAAATTGTGCTATATAAAGTAAAATTGAGTTTGGCCGCGCCTTCCACGTGCCTCATAATAACTAAATTTAGGGCATCCCCCGTATTGTTATTCTCCTTGCCGCCGCTGCTATAGTCACCGTTTAATGTAAGCTTCTCTAAATATTCACCCTTCATCCATTATTTGTAACTTGTATATACTAAGGGGTTGTTTGATAAAGTGTATAATACTACTAATCGTAATACAAAATATGGTGTAGGTCATACAATTTTTTTACATGGTAAATTTTTTTTTTATTAATCAATAGTAGAAGCGGACCCTTTTGACTAGTCCATATATGTACTACTGAACTCCCTCACTAAAAATCCTGCATCCGACTCTGTAGCCATGTTTGCATTAGTTGTACTTATATTTTTTTGATATATTAAAAATAACATTAAATATGTGATTTTTTTTACGAAAGTATCCTCCATGTATATGTTGGATGGGATGCGGAAAATTTTGAGGAATAATTGTGTCTTTAATTGTGTTAATGTATGCATTAAATCATTTGCATTACTAATATACGTATTTTGAGTTATTAGTAATACACTCTCAATACTCAATAGAGTGTATAACTAATGAAAGATATAAGTTATGCATAGGTTAAAAAATATACAAACTAGTTACTAGTAATATACAAGACTAATGCATGCATTATTCTTTTTAACATACTCTAAAACTGTGTATATATAGAACTTTATGGTCCGGCCTTTCCCCAAAACCTGGCAATGGCAGCCATAAACTTATAGAATCAATAATATTCTAGTAAAATATGTAAGGTTTTTTGTAGGACTGGTTCGTTTGTTAGTCCTTATGAGCTACAATGCACTTTTGTTTTGTTGACATGTTATGTTCTGAAATTATAATTTGGGTGGTAGAGTTGAAATTTTACTTTTCTGAGCTCAGATTGTTTTTTTTTTTTCCTCGGTTTCAGTTATGAGTTACTAACAGTGGTGGAAGGTAGAGGAGTTAAATGGCACTTCGTTTCGAGGTGAGCTTCTTTGAACATTTTTAATTTACTTCAGAGATTTTGGGTGTTTCATACAAATAGAAGATGCTAACATCATTTAGAATGTGAAACTGTATTGTATTGCACTAGTGAAACTCGATTACTGAATCTTGATAAATTGTAATTTGCCTTAAAATAGCAAACTAATGCGTATTGAGTTGAAAAGGGTCCAAGAGGAGAGAAAGGATGTTGAGGATTTATATTGTTGACCTCAATGTAGTTTGGCATTGAGGCGTAGACACAGTTGTTGTCATAGTAGTTTCCCCGGATGTATTCATCTTCAATAAAGAATTGAACTTTGAACCGCCTTCTAAGATTTGGTTAGTTCAAGATGCTGAATAACAAAGTTGGATCTTGGAAAAACACCATCATTATGGGAATGTATACACGGTAGAAAAGCTACAGCAGTCCATTGAAGTAAGCTGATGTTGCTAGGCAATAGGGATCAACACAAGAACATTATTACAGCTTCTATTGTTGATAATAATTTTTTTGTTTGATAATTTGGATTGATGATACTCATAAAAACGATGTGTTCCATCGACCTAGGATTGAAAATCTGTTCATACTTTTGACACAGTAATAAGCTCGGTGAAGGAGGACAAGAAATCTGGTTTGAGTGACTCAGCTTTGTTCTGAAAGGCCATTTTTTAAAACCATTTCCAATTAATTTAGGGAAATCTTGATGGCAATTTACAGATGACATCAGCTGTTCCTTTTTAATTGCAGATGATATAGCATAGCGATGTAACTAGTCTCCCCAAGTTTTCTTTCTTTTACAAAACTTTTGCTTGTTTGTTATCCCACTAAGGAACTGTGCCTAAATATTTCTGATGCCAGATCCTTGGAAGATTTAATCGTGCTCGTGCAGCTCAGCTTATACTCCCTCATTATGAGTGCCAGACACCTCTTTTCATGCCTGTTGGCACTCAAGGTAAGAGTATGTTAGGAGTTGATTGACAAGAAGCTCTCTCTCTCTCTCTCTCCCTTATAATTTCTTATATTGTATCGAGTTTATATTCAAGTTCTTTAGATATTTGACAAATCTTAACAATTAGAGCCAGCAGTCTATTGATAGCACTTGTTATAAGTAGGTCAAAAGTATAAGATTTAGGTCTGATTTGGTTGAAAAAAATAGTGATGTTGTCTCATATATAGTAATTGCATCTAGCCAAAACTATAACTGGGCATTGGATGATGCATACTTGGGATTGCCACATGCAGACATAAATAAGTGAGGTAGATTATGACTTCCTCTATGTACGCTGCAGACGTAATCAATCAATAATTTTGATGGAAACAAGACCGATGTGTTTGGTATAATGAGAATATTTTTTGACAAATGACTTATTTTCTGAAATATGTTTTCCAAAATAGCATTTTCCAGTGTTTAGAGTTGGATCTAGTTGGCACTTGGGGATGAATTTCATATGACATAAAATATTTTCCTACACTTAGTTTTAAGTTAAATTGTACCATTCTTTTACTTTACTTTTGAAAATATGATGAAATTTCTCCTCCTTACCTATGGATGTAGGCATTTTGGTCGAACCTCATAAATTTCTGTCTCGTATCTTCTATTGCTGTTATTATCATATTTTGTTTTCTTGCTTCATTCAGAAGTATCAGTTAATTCTGACCATGGCTTAAAACTCTGTATATTATATTCTGCACTATATAGGTTGCTTGTAAAAATAGAAGCTATTATTGGATTTGTTGGTGATATCCATTTTTTCTCGTTGTCACCTATTTGGACTTTTTATATTCACAGGTACTATAAAGGGTTTGACCACCCACCAGCTTGAGGATATTGGTTGCCAAATAATCCTCGGAAACACATATCATTTGGCACTACGTCCTACCTCGGAGCTCATTGATGAGGTAGGGGGTCTTCATAAGTTCATGAATTGGCCGAGGGCACTACTTACTGACTCCGGAGGCTTTCAAATGGTAGTCTACTACACCTGCTTCCTCAATGTTCACTTAGAATTTGTTTTTTGAAAAACAATAACCATATCTATTTACGTTGTACTACACACATGTTCATCCAGAAGGTTATACACCTTGCCCCTACTGTTTCAACATTATGCTTGTGGATTTCATGCATGTCTCAAATTTGTAAATCCAGTTATTTAGTGTCATATGAACACACATGAAATGCTTCTATATGATGTATTGTTTGACAATGAAATAATTGGTTGTTTTGAAGAGCAGTAGATTTCAATTGAGCTTAAAACCTTTCTGGTTGTAGGTCTCCTTGTTGCATTTGGCTGATATCACTGAGAAGGGTGTCACATTTCAGGTATTCTCTTACTGCTTTCCCATTTTTGTTTCATATCCTTATCTCTTATGTTTCATGAGGTTTAATTTGTCACTTCCTTTTTGCAGTCACCGGTGGATGGAAAGCCAATGCTCCTTACACCTGAAGAGTCAATACAGATACAAGTAGGTACATTCAGGGGATGTAGATGTTCTGTTATTTATAGATCTTATACTATAGTATGTTTGTATCTCGAAGTCATACTCCAAGCAAGCAGAATGTATAATAATTCCAAACTGATTCAATCTTCATGCACATGGTAGGTTAGTCATTACAAAATTATGTCAAGACATGTGTGCTTCTATTCTCCAAAGTCTGGCTCAGGGCCAGGAATACCCTCGTTTACAGATGTTTAACTAAAATTTTGATCATTAGATGTTTAACTTTATGTTGCATCTCAAAGTTTCTCAGCTGTATCTTCAAGCATTGAGACCTATAATCTGGTGCAATCTTTGGAAACATTATATGTCAAATCATTATGAAAATCTTGCCAAAATTGGTCATGCTCTCTCTAGAAGTAGAATATCGTAGAAGGATGATAAGTTGAAGATTTTATTCATTAATATCACTAAGAAAGTGCAATATAAAAGATCCGCTGATTGCTGCTCCTTTTCAACAAAATAAGGAGTCAATAAAAAAGGGTAGCCCGGTGCACTAAAGCTCCCGCTATGACCCAGCACAAGGGTGTATTGTACGCAGCCTTATCTTGCATTTCTGCCAGAGGCTGTTTCTAAGGCTTGAACCCGTGACCTCCTGGTCATCACATGGCAGCAAAATAAGGAGTCAATAAGTCATGACAATATCCGTATAATTCACAGTGATTCACTGATTCCTTTACACCACTAAGTCCGAATGTGCTAGACACAAATTTACTCTATGAAAAGAATCATATTTTCCTTTAAAAGAATTTACATTTCTGTTCCATCCACGTGCTCTATAGAATGAATGCAGAGCTGTGCTCCAAAAAGTTCAAACACTTCTTCAGCCTATGCCTTTGCCGGCTTTCCAACATCTCTTTCACTATCTTTGGCTTAACCCACTGCACATCAAGAAGATTCAAAAACAAGTTATGTATCTGCCAGCTGGAACTGCAACAGAAAAATGGATGTGATGCCTCACATGATTTGTTACACCAGTAGCACTTGTTGCTCAAGCTAAAGCCCCTTATATGTGTTTTTCGTTGAGTAAGACAAGCCTCTTAGCTGGCATGCGAACAATCCAAGCCACTTTCAGGAGCGCTTTACTTCTCCAAATATCTTTCAAGCCATATTCTAACCCCTGTATGGAACATTGTGACTTGATCTGACTGGATTACCATTTGTAGTTATAGAAAATGACATTCTTTTGGTGACTGCCCTGGCATGAATGCCAATTATTTTTAGTCCTGTATTCCCTGCTTATTCATTTTGGGTCTAATAGGCTTTGCTTACGGAGTACACTTGGGTTTATCCTTTGTAATTGGTCAAGTTATATTATGTAATACTGTTTCCACTTGTTGTACTGCATTTACTACTGTGTACTCAAGCTGCATAACTTCTGCTGAGCTGACAAAAGCTGTATCCGAGCTTTTACTTCTATATCATCTACTTCCAGTAATACTGCTGATTAGTTGAATCATATCTTTTTATCGGCCTGTTATTTATCAGTTTATGTTTCTTGAAATGCCCTTTGCAACTGATTTTGTTTAACTTGCTGACTTGTCCAACCCATCGCAGAACAGAATTGGTGCAGATATTATTATGGCTCTCGATGATGTTGTGAAAACTACTATCACAGGTCCTAGAATTGAAGAAGCTATGTATCGAACTCTTCGTTGGATAGATAGGTGCATAGCAGGTAATATCATTGAGCAGGCTGTACGTTTCAGCATGGTTATTTATCTTTCTGAACTTTATCATTTATCACATTCAGTGGACAAAAGATAATCTCTATATAATTTGGGTTATGACCAGCTATAATGTAGGATTTCTACTTCGTATTCTGATGTTTTGGCTGGCAGGGTGGGAGTTATTTTGAGGATGAGGCCCAGGAAAGAGAGGAATTTGAAAACAATTCAGCTGTTAGCTTTTGGTTTATTTGGTACACTATGAATGGACGAAAATTGCCTAATTTTTATGGTAGATGTGATAAGTTAGGTGGTAGAGTTAGATGAAATTATTATTGAATGTAAAATAGTTCTATGATATTAAGCCCCATTTGTCGTGTTATGCTATCATCTAGCAGTACTTAACAAGGGTCAAGTCCTGTAAATACTTTATTGATAGATAGTTGAGTAAGGTTCTAAGTGAAGCTTGGATTGTTGGAAGTTTTTCTTTGAAATTAACTATTTCTCAAAGTCTGCCTGAGAATTTCTCTTTACAGTTTCTTAGCTAAAATTGCTGATGTGCTTCTACCACATTCTCATTTTTGTGTTTTTCATGCTTTTGTTTGTCATGGGCAGCTCACAAAAAACCACATGAGCAGAATCTATTTGGCATAGTGCAAGGTGGTTTAGATCCCGTATTAAGGTGACTTACATTGTGACATCCTTGTTGCTTCTGATATTGCTGTAATGTTTACATAATTATATCCATTTGATGAACTTTGTTGTTTTTGTTTGTTTCTATCAGGGATATATGTGTCAAAGGTTTAGTGGAACGTAATTTGCCTGGGTATGTTCGTAGTTCTGTATATCTACACTTTATCATAAATGTTTACCACCTTGTGTGTGGAACCCTTAAAGTGTATATATACACATTCGAAAAATATATACATATTCTTTTTCCTCTTTTAACTTAAAAAACTCAAAAGCAGCTTACCAGGCAAACCAAACTAGAAGAATTGAGGTTCAGCAATCAACTGCCTGAAATGACCGGGTTTACTTGTGTGACAGCTATGCTATTGGTGGTCTTGCAGGCGGTGAAGATAAGGACTCCTTTTGGCGTGTCGTGGCTCAGTGTACTGCTGCACTACCTGAGCATAAACCACGATATGTAATGGTATATGTCACTCTTAGGATGTTCCTTGGTTGATTTAATTTGATGTCTCTATTTTCAAATTCTCCAGTTTTGTATCTGATGACTTTTGGCCTCTGATATCTCGGCTGCTGTACTCCAGGGGGTGGGTTACCCACTAGACATTGTGGTGTGCAGTGCTTTAGGTGCTGACATGTATGATTGTGTCTATCCTACTCGTACTGCTCGTTTTGGAACGGCTCTAGTACCTGAGGTAATTTTCTCAGCCCACTACCTCCATATATTCATCACTTAATTGGTTCTGGAGATCACACACAATGGCATTCTTTTGAAACCAATTGTAAAAAAGGCCAGCTTCGTAGGGAGTATTATCTCTTGTGGCGGATTTTGAGCTACACATTCTCTCAGTATCCTTGAGGATGGTTTCATTGCGTCAATCCACTTGATAGGTAGAGTTAGCCCGCTTAGCACATTATCTCTGGGATTGGATGGATGATCCTTTTCTTTCTTTACCTTTGGTACGTAGCGAAGAACAAGTGTTGCCTTCTTTTTCGTAGATGTGACGCTTTCTTTATTCGAAGTGGAGAGAGATTTCTTGGTGGCGACTTATTCGACTGTCACCACGACCTTCTCAGATGCAAGATCATCACACTTGGTCTTGGTGACATCTTCAACCCTTTTTTCATTCACAACATAATTCTTTAAGTAGAATTTCGCATCGGCAAAGTGTGACTCAGCTTTAGTGAATGGCTTATCATCAACAACTATCTTTCTTTTTGCTCCACCTTGGAGGTATTTCAAGCATTGATAGTAAGAGGACAAGATAATTTTGTTCCCGTGTGCCCAAGGCCTACCAAGTAATACATTGTATGAAGTCTTAGTATCGATCACATGCATCAACTCATTTGATCGAAAATTGTCCATATGAATCGCCAACTTGATAGATCCCATGGCCCTTTGACCCCTTGGTTGAAGCCCCTGGATCATCAAGCGGCTTTTGGCAAGTTCGGATGCCATGTTCCTTCATTGTGCGGATCGGCAGGATGTTAACTCCGAATTCCTCATCTATCAAAATTCTATTTATATTCTTTCCTAGAATTTGACCTACCATATACAAAGGGCGATTGTGTAGGGTTTCACTAAGCAAAAGATCATATTATTTGTAAATGTGACTTTTGTATCACGTTCATACGCCTCTTGGCTAAGAGGTTCGATAAGCTTTTCAGAAGATGAAGGAACTTCTATGGGTAGATTTTCAATTCTCAATCATTTGCTTCCAAGGTTGCTGATTCAAAATTCTCTTTTGAAGTACAAAGCATCCTTGGTGTTACTTTTGGAAGCTTTGGAGCTGTCATGAGAAGCAAGGCGAACAAGCTAGGGCAACAAACATCAATTGTCGTCCGCGCCAGCTCCAATTTTTGGATCTTCAACCCCAAAAGGAGTGAGATCCGGTGCAACTCCTTCAGAAGGAGGAAGCGATGCGGCAAAGTCACTTGAGAAGACTCTAGCTCTCATCATTGTATTTTTTTATTTCGCATCAGATCCATTAGGTCTTTGTAGCAATCGTCGACCCTTTTTTCTTTTACTTTACATAGCTTTTTGTCTCCTTGATAGGAGCAAGTTCTCCAAATGTATGAAAGGCTGAGGACTTAGTACCATCCATATTTGAGCACTCTGGTTCTAAATACTCTGGCGCAAAGAATGATGGTTGTTCAACCAACGCGTCATCTTCATTTACACCGTGCAAGATGAGCACTTTGAAAATCAACTTACACGATAATCCGTGCTACTCTCTAACATCTTCAATAATTATGCAAGAAATAGTGACTGATGCCTCATTTGTGGAGGAGCAGCTTGTAAACCTGATGAAGGTGATTGAAGGTCTCACTAAATATGTGCAGAGTCAAGATGCTCAAATTGGTAAGTTGGCGGACAGAATAGATGGCTTAATAAACGGAGAGTCTAGCCATGCACTTGGGAAAGCTCCGGAAGGTCATGAGACAGAACATCCAGGAAAACAAACGCCACCAGCTAAGGAGGTACAAGTTTCTTCTGAGGGAATGATCCCGATTAATCCGTTGAAACTGTTTATTAAAGGGACCCTTAAAGATAAGTATGATGTTTTCACCAAGTGTTCCCTGACATATGCCAAGCTTTACACTGCAAGAATTGATAGCCTCAAAATGCCTGTCGGCTATCAACCCCCCAAATTTCAATAATTTGAGGGCAAAGGGAACCCAAAACAACATGGCGCACACTTTGTTGAGACATGTAATAATACTGGAACTTACGAAATAATTTGTTCGTTCCCTAAAGGGAAACGCCTTTGATTGGTATACAGACCTTGAGCCTAACTCCATCGATAGTTGGGAACAATTGGAGCATGAGTTCCTAAATCGCTTTTATAGGACAAGGCGCACAGTGAGCATGGTAGAGCTTACAAATACTCGACAAAGTAAGGATGAACCATTCATTATCATCAATCGATAGAGAAATGCGAGCCTAAACTGCAAAGACAGGCTTAGTGAAAACTCTGCAATAGAGATGCGCATCTAAGGAATACACTGGGAGCTTCTCTGCATGTTGCAAGGCATTAAGCCTAAATCCTTTGAAAAGTTGGCTACTCGTGCTCACGACATTGAGTTGAGCATGTCTTCTGCTGGAAAGGGAGTAACGCCTATCCCTATCACTCGTAGAGGAAAGGATAAGCTAGAACCCAAAAGATGGGGCAAGTTTATCCCCAAAAGTGATAATAAGGAATCAATGAATGTTGACGTGTCTCCTGTGAAGGTCATCACGAAGGTGAGCAAGAAGCAAAATGTGAAGACGACTTCTCGAGCACGTCCAAATCAGAAGTTAACTTTAAAGGAGATACAAGAAAAGGAATACCCTTTTCGTGATTGTTGATCTCTTTATAAATATCCCATGAATTTGTGATATATTGGAGATTGTTGATCTCTTTATGAATATCACATGAATTTGTGAGATATTGGAGATTGATGATCTCTTTATGAATATCCCATGAATTTGTGGGATATTGGAGATTGAATCTTTAAAGGAATATTTGCCTCCTTTATATAAGTGTGATTTAGGGTTTAGGTAGAGTAGCCACCAAGCTAGATTTAGGGTAAAGTAGCCCCCAAGAATTCAACAAAACTGAACTCTTCCTGTGTCCACAAAATTTCAATGTTTACAAATGCACTTCCAGGCTTGTCGGAGTGAAGACTTGATGAAACTCAAAGACGAGTCTTGAAGTACCGCTTCCATCTTTACGATTCTGCGGCTACAAATTTGCATATTTGATTTATGAGAGAAAAGATGAAGGGCAGATTTGGTCCCACTCGGAGTGTCAGAATTTATTTGCAACATAATTTAATTCATGGAAAATAAACTTCAACCACAAATAAATATATGAAGAAACAATAATTGTATTGATAAACGAAGTGGGTACAAATCTGTTCCTCCCTTGATTCTTCTCTCTTAATTTTCTCCGTAATTCGAGGGTTGTCAGTAGCGTATTTCTCGAATGTAGGAATATTTGAATTTTATATTGATTTTCTAATTCGAGGGCCGTTATTGGCGTATTTCCTGAACGTAGGAATTTTTGAATTTGATCTCTCCATGAAAGGAGAATTTATGGATCTTGATGTATTTGATTATCAAGAAGAGAGGATTTGGATCCTTTTGTGATATTCCATGACTTTAAGGAATTATCTAGAGCTATTTGATTACTTTATGAATATCTCATGAATTTATGGATTTTCTTGATGTATTTGATTATCAAGAAGAGAGGATTTTAATCCTTTTGTGATATTCCATAAGTTTATGGAATTATCTAGAGATATTCGAGATATTTGGTTTCCTTATGAATATCTCATAAATTCATAGGATCTTCATAAAGAGATCAACACTCTCCAATATCCCATAAATTCATGGATATTCATAAAAAGATCAACAATCTTCAATATCCCACAAATTCATGGGATATTCATAAAGAGATCAACAATCTCTAAGATCCACAATCTCTAAGATCTCCAATATCCCACAAAATCATAGGATATTCATAAAGATATCATTGTATATCCGAGAAATATGCTACTAACATCCCTCGAATTATGGAGATATCAAGAGAGAGGAATCAAGTGAGCAACAGATTTGTATCCATATCGTTTATCAATAAAAATTCTTGTTTCTGTATATTTTGTTTATGATTGAGTTTATTTTCCATGAATTAAATTATGTTGCAAACAAGTTGGTATGCTCAGTAGGACCAAATTTTCCCTTGATCTCTTCTCTCATAAATTAGATCTGCAAATCTGTAGTCGCTGCATAAAAATGAAAGCTTTATGTGTACTTCAAGACTCGTTATCAAGTCTATGCTTCGACAAGCCTTAAAAGTAGGGGGCATTTGTAGACATCTAAAATTTGTGGGACTCTACAAGAAGAATCCAAATTCTGTTAGAGTTCTTGGGGCTACTTTACTCTAAACCTAGCTTGGAGGCTACTCTACCATAAATCTTGAATTATGCCTATATAAAGTGACAGATATTCCCTTAAAAAGTCATCTCCAAGATCTCCAATATCCCACAATATCATGAAATATTCATAAAGAGATCATCCTATGTTCAAGAAATACGCTACTAACGATCCTCGAATTATGGAGAAATCAAGAGAGAGGAATTAAGGAAGCAACAGATTTGTACCTATATCTTTTATCAATAAAAATTCTTGTTGCTGCATATTTTGTTTCTAGTTGAGTTTAGTTTTCATAAATTAAATTATGTTACAAACAAATTGGCACGCCTAATGGGACCAAATCTGCACTTCATCTCTTCTCTTATAAATCTGTAGCTGCTACATAAAGATGGAAGCTTTATGTGTGCTTCAAGACTCGTCATCAAGTGTACACTTCGTCAAGCCTTGAAGTAGGTGGCAGTTGTAAACATCTAAAATTTGTGTGACTCTACAAGAAAAATCCAAATTCTGTTAGAGTTCTTGGGGCTACTTTATCCTGAACCTAGTTTGGAGGCTACTCTACCTTAAATCCTGAATTATGCCGCTAATCTATCGTAAACCCTGAATTATGCCTACATAAAGTGGTCCGATATTCTCTTAAAAGGCATTTCCAAGATATCTAATATCTCACAAAATTACGGGATATTCATAAAGAGATCATCCTATGTTCGAAAAATACGCTATTAACGGCCCTCGAACTATAGAGAAATCAAGAGAGAAATCAAGGGTGCATCAGATTTGTACCCATATCATTTATCAGTAAAAATTCTTGTTTCTGCATATTTTGTTTATGGTTGAGTTTATTTTCCATGAATTAAATTCTGTTGTAAACAAACTTTGTAGACATCGAAATCTTGTAGAACTCTACAAGAAGAATCCAAATTTTGTTAGAGTTTCTGAACTCCAAATTCTGTTAGAGTTTTTGGAAGCTACTCTAACATCAACCCTAAATTATGCTTATAAAACGGGTGGCTTACTCCCTTGAAGAAATATCTTGAATATCTCATAAATTCATGGGTATTCGTAAAAAGATCGGATCTCCAAATATCCCACAAAATCATGGGATATTCATAAAGAGATCATCCTACGTTCGAGAAATAAGCTATTAATGACCCTCGAATTACAGAGAAAATCAAGAGAGAAGAATCAAGGGAAGAACAGATTTGTATCCACATACTTAGAGAAGAATCTATATGGAAATCTTGTCTGATCTGTAAATA
The DNA here is from genome assembly GCF_002878395.1 of Capsicum annuum. NCBI lineage: Eukaryota > Viridiplantae > Streptophyta > Magnoliopsida > Solanales > Solanaceae > Capsicum > Capsicum annuum. The sequence continues at coordinate 211,436,619 of NC_061114.1, read as the reverse complement.
CTTAGAGAGAGAGAGAGAGGGGGCGATAAGTATGTAGCGGGTATATAATCTAATAGTTTATATCATGGTGAGCTGCTCAAAATTTCCCTTTAGTAGAAACTCCATTTGAGTTGAATTGGTGCACATATGCTACTCTGATTTCCCCCTCCTTCCATGTGATAAAGTATTCTAGCCCATGCCGTCTTTGTAAGTGTTCATGGAGACTGATACAACAACAAAAAACCTAGTATATTCCTACGTAGTGGGGTCTGGGGAGGGTAAAATGTATGCAGTCCATACCACTACCCTAAAAAAAGTAGAGAGGCTGGTTCCGATAGACCCCCGGCTCAAGACAAAAAGACAGTAATCAAAGTAATCATAAATCATGAAACAAGGGAAAAACACTGATGAACAATACTTACAAAGCAATATTATACACTAACAAACCAAAGGCACCAGGAGCTCTACCCTATGCACCTACTAGCGAAGCTACACTACAGCACTCCTAACTACTGCCTAAAACTTATCCACACGCACTAGCCCTTTATCCTAATATGCGTCCTCTAAACCTTCCTATCTAGGGTCATGTCCTCAGTAAACTGTAACTGCTCCATGTCACATCTAATCACCTCTCTCTAATATTTCTTCGGCCTCCCCCTACCTCGCCTGAAATCCTTCAAGGCCGATCTCTCAACCTACGAACTGGGGCATCAGTGTCCCTCCTCATCACATGCCCAAACCATCTCAACCTCACTTCCCACATTTTGTCCGCCACTCCCACCTTCTCCCGAATAGTCTCATTCCTAATCCTGTTACTCCTAGTAAGTCCGCACATCCACCGCAACATCCTCATTTCTGCAACCTTCAACTTTTGTATGTGCGAGTTCTTTACTAGCCAATAGTTCAATGAATTGTAAACTTTATGATTTTCTGAGAAAAAAACTGGGTTTCCTCTAATTTATCGTCTGATTTTATCTTTCTATTGATGGTTTATTTATATTTTCCTGAAATCTGTTCTTGAATTTTCCCTGCAATGTTTGATAAACTTTGAGCACTGACAACCAAATGCAAACAATTTATGATGAAATACCACCATTCATTATGAAGTGGAATAATGCTTTCTCTCTTATTGTGGCATGATGCAGGGAGTTCTAAGACTTAAACACAAGGCAATGGAAGATGATATGCGGCCTATTGACCCCACATGTGACTGTATGGTCTGTAAAGCGTATACGAGGGCTTACATTCATTGCCTTGTTACTAAAGATGCCATGGGATCTCAACTTCTCTCATATCACAACTTATACTATATGATGAAGGTACCAAACACTGCTGTTTCTGGAGATATTTTCATTTATTTATTAGCTCAGCCATGACTTTGAGGTACACAAATTATGCAGCTTAGTAGAGACTTGCACTCATCCATTGTTGAAGGACGGTTTCCAGAGTATGTTCAATTCTAACTCTGAAATAGATTTCCCCCGTAATTTTCCGCTCTCTTATCTTTTGCTTCTTTTACCTGATCATTTGACATATTTGTTTAATTTTGCAGATTTGTTTGCCAGTTTCTGCAGAAAATGGTAATGAATAATTCCACTCAGACAATGATTTCACTGAGTATTGCATCTTATTATAATATTACTTGTTGACCACGTCTTCAAGGCGTTAATCACTTGAAAATTGTACTGCCCTTGCCTGTTTGCTTACTGGTCTTTTATGCATCACACGTCTTAATTAAATTGCTGGTACAAGTATTTGTTATGGCAAATTATGGTGACTTCTTAAATTTGTGCTGCAGTTCCCCCAAGGTGATGTTCCTGAATGGGTCTGCAATGCCATGGAGGTTGCTGGGATCGACATTTCTTCCTGCAATGCTCTATTTTCATCTCTTCCCAGTAAAGTAGAAGATACAGTGGAAGATGACACAAAATCAAGAAGTGAAACAGTAACTATAACCTTTTAACATAGGAGTTGCAGTCCATAGATATACAGAATTGACGACAAGAGCGGCGTGTATTTTGTGCTAACATGCTGCTACGGGAGACTGTCACTCAAGAAAATTTTGTAGACAGGATTTTTTGTTAATTAGGTGTCATTCTTCGTAGCTGAAAGAAACTATTCTCCACTACATGTTTATTTTTTGTCCCCAGAAAATTTTGTATTGAGCTCTTTTCTGTCAAAAGGAAATACTAATAAAGACCATTTTCTTCAGTAGCCCTTGCTAGCTAGCTATCATAATGGATTTTTCCTACTTTCTGTATGAAATTTTGCTACATCGAAGATTGTATTGATGATATCTGAAAATGAGTTTGAACTGTTAGAGCTATTTAGTAACTGATGAAGTCATTCTTGGGTTTATTGATCTCAGTGAGATATTAAAAGTAAAGACTTGACTTGGTCCTCCAAGTAAAATTCCTTTGGCTTTTCTTTGGGCATCCTTTTGGTCTCATTGAATCTACTGTAACCAATGGACTCATTTGAATTCAGTAACTTTTGTCTACAGCATATATAGCTCCGAGAAATGCATCATTGAAACTAGGTTGAAATGACAAGCAACTCTAGATTTACACTTTGTGTTTGGATGGTGGTTTGTCCTGTTTCATAATATGGTATGATATGATATGGTATTGTATAGTATAATACAATACAATATTTAGATAGATTGTATTGTTCACTCTTGTTTAATAACAATTGTTTGGTTTAGTTTGATGGTATGATACAGTATTATAATCGCTAAGTTTACTAAAATATCTCTAATTATTATAAATTTTAAATTTATCAATAAATATTAATAAAATAACTTTCTTCCTACAAATTTGTCACAAATCATATTTTGTGAAATTAAATTAAGAGTCGTCTTCTCAGTTTTCACAATCAGTGCCTTTATCTAGTTGTAAAAATTAAATTGAATACATGCATATGGCAAATCCTACCTAAATTAACATTATAGTTGTAAAATAATGCATGGAAAAGGGGGACCAAATTTTTCTAGGCCTCTTGATGTAACGACGATGATAAATATTTGTGTGCAAACGATATTTCATGTTATAATTTATTATAAATAAGAGAAAAACGTTATAGATGTGATGTAAAAATACTTTTAATGATCTATTGAAAGAACACAAGAAATTAATAAATAGTAAGTTTAAAACAATATACCTGAGAGAACGAGTGTAGAAGAAGAGAAGGCGGAAGTACGAAAAAGAACCCAGATAAGAATAACGGAACAACGCAGAGGAGAGATTGAACAAAAAACGTAAAAACAAAAATAGATTAGGGTTGAAAGTAATATAGTATAAAAGATAAAATAGGACTAAATAATATTATGTAAGGCATAATTGGAAAAAAAGAATAACGCAACAACGCAGAGGAGAGATTGAACAAAAAACATAAAAATAAAAATATATTAGGATTGAAAGTAATATAGGATAAAAAATAAAATAAGACTAAATAATATTATGTAAGACATAATTGGAAAAAAAAATTATGAGATACCACCAAATTGATTATTCTGAACATTGAGTAATTTCATGATTATCAAATGAAAGAATGAAGGGAAAATATTGAGGAAATTTTTTGATTGATCTTATTCTGTGTGATCTAATGTGTATATATATATATATATATATATATATATATATATATATATATATATGTATCTTATGCAAGAAGTTAAAAGATAAAACAAAATCTCTATACACTTGTCCTATTTTTATTTGTACACGAAGCTTCTCAAGGTTTTTCTTTTTGCTGGTTTAATCATTAAATTGTAAGGTCCGGATTGAGTCTTTCTTATCATTGATCAAGGGTTGTGATTTGTCCAACAAAGCAGTGACAAGTCCTAATTTGACCCTTTAATATCTATTTTGCCATTGTTTGAAATCATTTCATCAATTGCTACTTTGTCTTTTCGAAGCTTTCATTTCTTTGTGTTGTTGCAGAGAGAGAAATCATCTGAGGGTGAAAGCAATTTTACTCCAATATCCCCCTCAAATACCCAATTTGTCCAACAAAGTTCGATGCGAGCCACCAGATAGAGGTTTAGTAAATAGATCCGCGACTAGATGATTCGATGGGATAAAAGAGAGAGTAATCAAACCAGATGTGAACTATTGCCTTACGAAATGAATATTCAATTTCACATGTTTTGTCCTTTATTGAAAGACGGATTTTTTGGCGATGTTTATGGCTGCCTGACTGTCGGAGTGCACTGATATGGGTAACGTCGGTGGTGTAGATAGATTGTTAAAAAGACACACCAACCAAGTGATTTCAGCAGTGACTCGACGCATTGACCTGTATTCGGCTTCCGCAGAAGATAAAGAGACGAATGCTTGCTTCTTAGATTTCCATGAAATGGGAGCACCACCAAGAGAAATGAAAAAAACACTAACGAATCTCCGAGAATCTCAACATGAGGCCCAATTTACGTCGCAAAAGACAAGGAGATCAAAAGAGACATCTGAGGGTAAAAGGATTTCTTGATCCGGATCTGTTCTGAGGTACCTCAAAACTCGAAGTGCAGCTGAAAAGTGGGAATCTTTGGGCTGTTCCATGTACTGGTTTAAGGTCAGACACATCAAAAGAGAGGTCTGGCCTAGTGTGGGTTAAGTAATTTAATTTTTCAACTAGGTGTCGATAAAGAGAAGGATAAGACAAGGGTTGCCCATCATTCGCAGTCAACTTGGTGTACGGGTGAAGAGGTGAAGATACCTGATGTACAGAACAATCAAACTCATTAAAAAGGTCTTAAGGTAAATTTTCTTTGACTGATTATGAAACCATGCTTCTCTCGTAGGATTTTCTTTCCAAAAAAATAGTTGATTTCCCCCAAATTCTTAACTTTGAACTCTTTGTGAAGAAACGCTTGAATTTGTTGAATCTCGTCAACATCATTCCCACTAATTAAAATGTCATCCACATATACTGCTGCGATAGAAATCAGCTCACCTAAACTTACGTAAAACAAAGAATAGTCATTTAGAGAGCTAGTGTAACCTTTGTAAGTTAAAGCCACGGCTAATCTGGCATACCACTGTCTGGATGCCTGTTTTAACCCATAAATAGATTTCTTCAAGAGACAAACCGATTTAGGATTAGGATACTCCAGACCTGCAGGAAACTTCATATAGACTTTCTCCTGTAGCTCACCATGTAAAAAGGCATTAGAAACATCCAATGGATTAACCTTTCAACCTTTTTTTACAGCAACAGTAAGTAAACATCTGATGGTGGTCATCTTGGCCACTGGAGAGAATGTCTTAATATAATCCACACCCTCTTGCTGGATGTCCCCCCTCACTACTAGTATTGCCTTTAGCCTTTCAATGGTTCATCTGATCTTTGTTTTACCTTGTACACCCATTTACAAGGCAATGCTTTCATGTTTGGAGGGATTTGAACCACATACCAAGTGTGATTTACCTTCAAAGTTGCAATTTCTTATTTCATAGAACCAATCCACCCTTCATGCTGAGAAGCTTGTGCATAACTGTTGGGTTTATTAATGTTTGAAATAGAGTGATAAATCTGTTGATTAGAAAGTGACAAAGAACTAAAACAATAGGATGTTGCTTTAGTGGGATGAATGAAACATGAATTAGCGACGTTAGTTAAAACAACAGAATCGCAAGGTATGCAGGTTTCTGAGTCACTCATTGGTTTCCTTGCTGGAGTAGTTGGTAAAGGATTAGGATTGGATGACTGAGGGGTGTTAGGTAGAATAAAAAGATGAGGTGAATTAGTTTCTGTGGTGGGTGATATAAGTATAAGATTGTGGAATTACTGGGAATCAACAATAGGTGGAGGCTGAGAATTATGTGGATCAGGTTCTGCATATGCATGATCTTGAGGTAGAGGAATGGTACTGAATTCTGTGTGGAAAAGGGAATTTTTGTGGAGGGGTTGTTTAGAAGCAAGAGAAAATATATGTTCATGAAAATGGACATCTCTAGAGATAAAAACTTTGTTGGATTCAATATCCAAAACTTTATATCCCTTTTGTCCTTGTGAATATCCAAGAAGGACACAAGTTATTGCTCTTGAATCAAACTTTGTCCTGTGTTGAGACAAAGTGTTGGAGTAGCATAAGTAACCAAAGCTTTTGAGTTCTTCATAACTAGGTTCCTTTCCAAAAAGAACTTGATAGGGTGTCTTACCTTGAAGAATACCAGAGGGAAACCTATTTATTAAATGTGTGCTGTAAGAATAGACTCGCGCCAATAGAAAATTGGCAATTTAGATTGAAACATCAGTCTTTTAGAGACTCTCTAAGAGATGCCTGTGTTTCCTCTCTACAACTCCATTTTGTTGTGGAGTGGCTGGACACGAAGTCTGATGGATAATGCCTTGTGAAGGCAGAAATAAGCTCTCTTGGGTCCATTTTCCCAATTCTAAAGCATTGTCAAATCTAATACTCTTCACTTTGAGATTAAATTGTCTCTCAATCATAACCAAAAAGTTCTTCAGAGTAAGAAAAACATTACTCTTAAAACTTAGCAGAAAAGTTCAAGTTGCCCTGCTATGATCATCAACAATGGTAAGAAAATATTTATAATCATTGTAAGTAGAGCACTTATATGGCCCCATGTGTCATTATGGATTAAATCAAACAACCCTTCGAACTGAATTTTGCTAACAGAAAAAGGTAACCTAGTTTGCCTAGCTTTAGGACACATCACAAACTAAAGGAGAATTGGAAAAAAATGAATAAAACTCAAATTCTTCATTGCTGGATAAGGCAAATGCCCCAATCATACATGCCATAAGTCAATATTAGGAACATCATTTACTAAAACTGAAAAAGAAGCTGAAATTGAACTAGGACTAGAATTGGAATTGCTTCCTTTTTGAAAAGAAATTACATCTTCATGACACTTAGAGTTACTAGGCTGCAATAGATATAAGCCCCCATTAACTTTACCGAAATCATGAGTGTTCTTCATTATAGGGTCTTGTAAGACACAACCACTAGGAGTAAATAATAGATCACATTTATATTGACAACAGAACCTATGAACAGATAAAAGGTTATATTTGAAGACAGAAACATAAAGAACATTTTCCAAAATCAAATTTGGAAGAATAAAAACACTCCCTACATGAGTAACAATGATTTTAAAAGAATTGGTCACGTTCAGACTCAAAGGCACAGGAAGAGATTTTAAAGAAACAAAAGGTCTAGCATCATAACACATATTTTTCTAGGCCCCTGAATCAATAATCCATGTCTTTGTATTGAACACAGAAAAATATTTTCCATGATATATCAAAATAGTACCAGCAATAGCATTTGGCTTAAAACCTGCAGTTGAGGTTCCTTGATACAAGTGCGACTATGAAGATCAACGTGTGTACAATTACAGCAAAGGATCATCTTAGGAAGTGCAATATTGAGCCATGAGAATGATCAAATACACAAATAAGCCGCCCCATTTGCTCATTTGTTACACTAGAGGGGAGCCGATTTTCATTGAGGGTCTTTTGGGCCTTTCATCTTTTATGTAATAAGGAGACTATATATAGTTTAGTAGTAGGGATTTTCAATACTTAATTGATTATTGTTGTATGAACTTGAAACTTGAAACACCCAAGTCCTCTCTCTATTGAGGCAAATCGAAACTAGGACAAAAAACTAGTGTGGATTCACTAGTGATTGTATTTTGCTTAGAAACCTTGGTGCTTGAGTGGTGGACGCCCTCTTGTGTCATTGTAGAGTGTTGGTGTTGATATTACCAGTGTTAAGGGTCTTGGTATTTAATATATACCTGTCATGACTAGCCGCGACGGGCATCCTAAACCACGAAGGCCCGAGAGACCTCTGTAACGGCCCAACCCACTAGTGATATTGCCCGCTTTGGGCCCAGACCAACACGACTTTAAAATGTGTCACTAAAAAGTAAGGTTTGCTTACTTATATACCCAACATCCCTCCTGTGTTTTGCCGATGTGGGACTCCTTATCCTTAGTTGGGGTGTTACAATACCTTGGTTCTTATTGTTTGTAATATTGTATGTCACACTTCCTATCTTTTGTTCTTGTAATCGTTGTACTAGTTTGTAGTTATTTGCAGTGAAGTCGTGTGTTGTTATCACATTGTTCTGATTGTTCTTTTCCTATTGTTATCATCTTGTTCTTCTTGTGTTGTTGCTGTTTTGGTGTTCAAAATACCTTGATATCTTTTCATCCTTGTGTTGTTATTATTGGCCGAGAATTATAGTGTTGGGGTCTCGGTGTTGTTGTTGAATTTGTGGACTATTTTGGACATTTTTGATGCGTTCCATTGTTGGTTGGTATTATTTGGTATCAGAGCTAAGGCTGGTTGTGTTCCTACACTACCAATCTTGGGCTTTTTAAGTCGAAAAATAAAAAAAGGAGTTGAAGTGTTCTTGTTCTTGGCCGAGTCTTCTTGGTGTTGCTGTGGTGTTTGACCGAGAATAATGTCTAAATTAGGTGTGTTTTTGTTGTCTTAGTAGTTTCTTGTCCACTAACACTTATTGAGTCTATATCTAAGTGTTGAGTTCTTGACTAGTTGTTGTTGAAGGTTGGACGGCTAGAAAGTTGTTGTTATTCTTATTGTTCTTGATGTGGTGTTCAACAAAGGTGTTGTTTGAATTTTGAAAGAGAAAATAAAGACAAGTCTTTGTGTTTGTCTTGAAAACAATTTCAAGACAACACCAAAGTGGAAAAATAAAAAGAGGAGTTCAAAAAGTATAGTTACTAAAAAGGAGTAACAACACTTTTCAAGAATAGACCAAAAGGAAATAGACAAAGCTACTCCAAAAAGATGTTTTGCCAAAAGAGTGCAAGTTGGTGAAAAGTAGATAGAAGACTTTTTGACTTTTGAAAAGAGAGTCTCAAATCTTGTCCACCTACACCATAGCCGAACTTTCTTCATCAAAGGAGTGAGATTAAACAACTTGATACTTGAAATAAATTTTCTTCAACAACAACGTATTTTTTTTGTCTTATAGGTTGTGTGGTATTGTTGCTTGTAGTTCAAAGACTTGAACCTTTATTGGTGTTGTTGTATATGACATTGTGGACTGTTTTAGTGCAATGGAACCCGAGACCTCATCCCCTCAACCCACGGTGGACCAAAATGCTACAAGTATCATTTTGGCTCGCCTTGAAGCTATGTCCCAAGACATGGCTAGGATAACCGCGGGTATTGAAAAACTAGACTCGAACATGGTGTCAATGAAGGGTGAAGTGTCAATTATGGGTGGGAGATTGGAGTAGAAAGCCAAAGAAGCCGACCTTCTACCCCTTGACATATTTCACCAACTAGTACTCAGGAGGCCATGCACCAAACGCTATATCCACCCATTGCCACAAATCAAACCAACCCTTACTCCAAAATCGAGATCATGATAGACCAAGCCACCCTCAACTTCACCAAGTCCAACAAAAAGGACTTGGAACCCAAATACCACCATTAAACCCGAGCCCTCTTATCTAAACTCTATTTGACCAAAGTCTTCACTATCCAAATTCAATCCCCCCGCTACAAGCTCAACCCAAATAGACCCGTCCATGTTGAGGGGTGTGGAAGAGACGAACAAAATGCTAGTTATGGACCATATGATGATATTTACATGAGAAGGGAGGACAAGAGGGGTAGGCAAGGTGATCCGAGGGAAGTTCATGGCCGAGAAGGAAGAGTTGGTCATTGCAACCAACAAGGGAACCAAAATCGTGATGTAGGGCTAAATACCATCAAGGTGGGGCTTCCAACATTCAAAGGTGAGAGTGATCCGGAATAGTTGCTAGCTTGGGAGTCCGCTTGGGAGAGAATTTTCCAAGTTGATGACCTTACCGAGGATAAAAAGAGTTGTTATGCGATTGCACATTTTGAGGGTTATGCTCCTATGTGGTGGGAGTATGTGAAGCGATTTGGCAATGTTTTGATTGAGGGGCAACCCCCTCCTTGGTTTCAGTTAAGGTACCTCATGAGACAAAGGTACTTACCCGAGAGTTACCGTCAAGAGTTTCTTGCTAAGTTGTATAACTTGAAGCAAGGGAACAAGACTGTCATGACTTACTATGATGAATTCCAACAACTCATTTTGAAACTTGATCACCTAGGGGAGCAAGTGAGTCACGACATCGTGCAATTCAAGGTGGGGTTGAATAGAGACATTGCCTTATGGTTGACACTTCACAAGTTCGACACCATTGATGCCATCTTCCAAGCCGCCTTAGAAGTTGAGAGGGAATTACGGGAGAAATCGGTATCAAGCTTAAAGGGCAATCACCCTCGGGTTGGCACAAGGACAAGAATAACTCATCCAATGTGGAGCAACCCGAGACCAAGGCTGCCCAAGCCGAGAACAAGGATCACCAAAGGTACCCTCCGAGAAATAAATGTCCTCTTCTAATTATAAGGGCTTCCAATAATTTAAATGCCACGGTTGGGGACACAAGGCTAACGAGTGTCCAAATAGGAGAAATATGATCCTAAGGAAGGGAAAATTATACTTTCTTAGGAAGAAGGTGGGACTTTAACCGAAGGAGATTGATGATCAATCTCAAGATGGAGAGAAGGTAGAACCCGAGGAGCCAAAGGAGGGGTATGAGAAAGATGTTCGGTTGTGTGAAGGTGAGATTGTAGTGCCTATGTATATGGCAAAGAAAGTCATGCTTAGTGAGGGTATGAAAGAAGAAGCCGAGAGTGAGGAGGATGAAGAAGGAGAGAATCCGAGAGTTGGGATTGTGGGATTTGCCTACAAGGACTCTTTGTTGATTACTAACCGAGATACTAGCACTTTGCCTAGTATCAAATCTTCTTATGTGTAGGTTGTAGAACATATAAGTCCAAGTAGCATGCTTGATGATCTTATAGGACCCTTGGTTGAACATCCAAACCTTGGGAAGAGCAATGAAGAGATGATGCAAAGACGAGAGCTTGCCGGTGATGATTGCTTGAATTTGAGGGAAAATTCCTCTCAAGATGGAGAGGATGATACAAGTGCAACTATGAAGATCAACGTGTGTACAAGTGCAGCAAATGATCATCCTTGAAAGTGCAATATTGAGACGTGCGAAGGATCAAAGACACACCAAAGCCGCTCCATTTGCTCATTTATTACACTAGAGGGGCACCCCCTTTTCATTAAGGGTCTTTTGAGCATTTCATCTTTTATGTAATAAAGAGAATATATATAGTTTAGTAGTAGGGATTTTCATTACTTATTTTATTATTGTTGTATGAACTCGAAACTTGAAACACCCAAGTCCTCTCTCCATTGAGGCAAATTGAAACTAGGACAAGAAACTAGTGTGGATTCATTAGTGATTGTATTTTGCTTAGAAACCTTGGTGCTTGAGTGGTAGAAGCCCTCTTGTGTCATCGTAGAGTGTTGGTGTTGATATTATAAGTATTAAGGGTCTTGGTATTTAATATATACCTTGGTTCTTATTGTTTGTAATATTGTATGTCACACTTCCTATCTTTTGTTCTTGTAATCTTTGTACTAATTTGTAGTTGTTTCTACTGAAGTCGTGTGTTGTCACATTGTTCTTGTTGTTTTTTATCTATTATTATCATCTTGTTCTTCTTGTGTTGCTGCTTTTTTGGTGTCCAAAACACCTTGATATCTTCTCATCCTTGTGTTGTTATTATTGGTCGAGAATTATAGTGATGGGGTCTCGATTTTGTTGTTGAATTTGTGGATTGTTTTGGACGTTTTTGGTGCATTCCATTGTTGGTTGGTATTATTCCTGCTTTTATGTCCTTTGCCACCTGCTGAACTAAGCTTGCATATTGGTCTTTGTTCATATTCATAGAAGGAGTGTAGTTATTGGTAAGTGTCTCCTCCTGTGAAACATTTCCCTTTTCCATTTCTTCTCCTGTATTCATACCATTTGCTTTTGCAAATCCTGGATAACCCTTTGTTTTTGTGAATTCAAAGTCATCTGGGAATTCATGAATCCTAAAACAATCATCCTCAACATGCCCCACCTTACCACAGTAAGTAAAAGTCACATTAGGGTTATATTTGGCCTTTCTCTGCTTTCCTTTGGGCTTGGATTTCCCATTTATTTGGTGATTGTTTTCTGCAAACTTCTGTGTTGGAACTGTTGGTTTGATATTTTGATTTTCAATTTTTTTATTGAATCTGCCTTGAGTTTTTTCCATTAAAGCTACAGATTCAGTTGAAAAAGTTGAATTCACATACACTTTCCTCTGATTCTCATCTTGAAGTAATAGTGAATAGGCATGATTAATAGTTGGCAAGGGGTTCATCATTAAGATATTTCCCCTTGCCTGTGCATATGCACCATTAATCCCCATTAGAAACTTGATTAGTTTCTGATCTTCTAAGGATTTTTTCAGCTTTTCCTTTCCCTTATATGCACATTCACAAGTGCGGCAAATATATGATTAAGAGACTCTAATTCATCCCAAAGTCTCTTTAGTCTAGTAAAATATCATGCTATGTCATTAGTTCCCTGAACCAGTTCTGAGATTTTCTTTTGCAAATGATATAGCTTAGCACCATTAGATCTACCAAACCTATGCTCTAAGCTATCCTACAATTCTTTGGCCGTTTTGGAATAGATCACACTTTCCCCAATCTTACTTGATAAAGAATTGGGCAACCATGATATCACCATGTCATTGCAATAGCTCCATTGTTCATAGTCAGTTGCATTTAGGTCTGGTGTTTTACATGTTCCATTAATGAACCCAAGTTTTTTTTCACAGACAAAGCTATGAGTACTCCCCTTCTCCACCCTGGAAATCTTCTTCCATCAAAGATGGAGTTGACGATGGTCATACTAGGTGAATCTGAAGGGGAAAGATAGTAAGGATGATTCATGTTGATCCCAAGTGCAGTAGGAATTGTAGCTATAGTAGGAGCTGCAGTGGTAGTATTAACCACACATGGAGTACCGTTTTGATACAGTTTAATCAAGTGGTGCTAGAGGAAAGGAAGAGAGATTGGATCGAAAAAGGAAGAAAGAGAGACTGGATCGAGCTACTGCTCTGATACCATGAAAGAGTTGAAGAGAAAATATTGGGGAAATTTTCTAATTGATCTTATTCTGTGTGATTCAATGTATATATACATATATCTTGTGAAAGAAGTTAAAAGATAAAACAAAATCCCTATACACTTGTCCTATTTCTATTTGTATATGAAAACTTCTCAGGATTTTCCTTTTTGCTGGTTTGATCATTACACTACAAAAATGGGTATAATTGCGGGGGTTTATTTACGGAGGTTATTTTAACCCCTGCAAAATTATATTAAATGCGAGGGTTAAAAATCCGCCGCTAAAAATTATATAATTTGCGGAAGTTTTAACCCCCACTATACATCAAAAGAAATACCACAAAAAATTATATAATTTACGGAGATTTTAACACTCAATATCCATTCCCAAAATATATAGCTTCAAATTATATAATTTGCGGGGGTTTTAACCCCCACTATACATAAAAAAAAAAAAATACCGCGGCATTTTTCTTTTTTTTTCCCCAAAAAACATTTGTCTCTCTCTCTTACTTTCCCCAAATCGTTGAACTTTCCTCTGATAATCATCGAAGTTCAATCCTCACTTTTTGTCTATTTATGAAGACGGACAAGAAGTCCAGCAGTGGACGTAATCTTTTCGGAACTCCTTCATCAGGTTCAATATTCTCTTGAAAAGGTAAAGCATAAGTTTGATGTTCTCTATTTAACCATCCTTATGTCTGAACCTAGCTGTTTTCACTCTACTTTTTATGAGGAAATATCGTTGGTGTTTTGTTGTTGTTGTTGTATGGAATGGTGAAAGACATAGTTTTTTATACACCCTTTTAGCTTGTTAAGTGAAGAAATGAAAGATTCAAATAGCCGACCCGAACTTGTTTGGGATTGAGGATTTTTTTGTTGTTGTATGAAATGGTGAAAGATTTAGTTTTTCCGACACCCTTTTAGCTTGTTAACTGAAGAAATGAAAGATTCAAATAGCCGACCCGAACTTGTTTGGGATTGATGGGTTTGTTGTATTATTGTTGTTTATAGAATGGTGAAAGATTTAGTTTTTCAGACACCCTTTTAGCTTGTTAACTGAAGAAATGAAAGATTCAAATAGCCGACCCAAACTTATTTGGGATTGAGGGGTTTGTTGAATTGTTTTTGTTGGTTCTGGTGAAAGATTTAGTTTTTCAGACACCCTTTTAGCTTGTTAAGTGGAGAAATGGAAAATTCAAATAGCCGACCCGAACTTGTTTCGGATTGAGGATTTTGTTGTTGTTGTTGTATAGAATGGTGAGAGACTTAGTTTTCCAGACACCCTTTTAGCTTGTTAAGTGAAGAAATGAAAGATTCATATAGCCAACCCGAACTTGTTGGAATTGAGAGGTTTGTTGTTGTTGTTATATAGAATGGTGAAAGACTTTGTTTTTCAGACACCCTTTTAGCTTGTTAACTGAAGAAATGAATGATTCATAAAGCCGACCCTAACTCGTTTGGGATTGAGAGGTTTGTTGTTGTTGTATAGAATGAAACATAGAAAAATTTCCAATGTGGAGCAGATTTAGAAAAGGACTCGATCAGTCAATGAGGTTTTGCCTTCGAGTTTGTCTAGTTAAAATTCTTGACTTAATTCTCTCTTATTGTCTCTTATACTGTGTCTGAAATAGGGGGGCTCTATTTTCTTCTCTTTTTGCACATACTGCTTTCAATTTTTGCAACAAGGAACTGTAGCAGCAGTTTCTGCAATTTCATATGGCATGTGATTAGGTCTCTTTCAATTGTGATGAAGCGGAAGAAAAAAGTCCATGCCATTGTTTCTTTTTTCTGGACTCTTCTATGTGGTATTCATTCCCGATCAGCTCTTATGAAGAGGTCAAGAGGAAAGTTTTGCTTTCTTTCCTCCAAACAGAATTCTGAACCATAAATTAATAGGAAAGTAAAATTTTGTTGTTCTCCCTGTCAAGACATGCTTATTAGGGTTGGAGTTGCTTTGCTGGTATTTTGGTGGTAGTTCTGTTTTCTTATACATCTAATTTTATCTTGAAAGTGATAGTAGCGTGGATTTTTTTCTAGATTTTAAGTGCACGTAGCACTGTGCGGGTATTAATGAAACTGCAAAATTAAGAAATTAAATAAAAAATTACCTGTGTCATTCAAGAATAAAAACTGTAAACACAAATCATAGTTATATGGAAAAAAGAATAAGTAATGAACTACAATATCATATCAGCGAGTAGTTTTGGTTAGTGCAGCTCCCTTAACACCTTAGTACTTGCACTGAAGTATCAGCTAAACAAGGTGAAGTAGCCTGTCTGCACCTAGCTTCAGACCGTAAGCGCATCTCAGACATTTTATGATGGCAACATTATCTGAATTTTTCAAAACTTTTTTGTGAAATTGTTTTAATGGTTTTTGGAGCTCAGCCTTAGGATGTCGCTTCTGAAAAAAAACTCTTTTATGCAGTCTCTCCATTCTTTAATGCGGAATTGTATAAATTAACCTTGGGAGCTGCCTTGAAGGTTTTTTTGAGGGTTTGGGGATGGTGAGTGAAGGAAAATGGCTGACTAATCACGCAACAGGTTTCTACTATGCATATGCTCTGCTGAGTCTGATAGTTTCACCTCTAGAGTACTTCTGTGTGTCAGTTTCTTATCATGTATATCTTTTAGGTTAGAAATCCATGTGTGCTTTAGGTGGAAATTATTGTGCATATCCATGCTGAAAAGGGAAAGAGAGGTTGAGAGAAAGGATATATAATTTTTCGTTTCCACCTGTTCCCCTCGATTGATGCTAGACGGTATCTGTTCATGGATGTGGCAGCAGAAACACGTAGAATTGGTGCCAGAAGAGCACCAATTCTACTTCTTCGAAGGTAGCGGTATGGACTGCGTACATTTTACCCTCCCTAGACCATGAATGGTTCTTGATCTCTTTTAGTGTGATTCTCTGCCTAATATATTGTACATTAGTTCACAACAACTTATTAAGAAGGTGCTTGCAATCATGGGATATGTGCACATAGTCTGGGATTTTTTATTGAACAACTATTATTTTCTGCAGAAAAGCACCGTTTACTGGTAATTGATTGTACTAGACTAGGCTAATTAATTTATTAAAAGAGTAAATTAAATATAAAACTGACTGAAATAGTTTTTCTGAAATTCTTGGGTTCATCTAGATCTTCAAAAGGATAGGGTCCCACCAACATGACATATAGTCACTCCACATGACCATACATTTGCTGACTAATAAACACATGAAAAAGGCAAGGATGAATAACTAGTAAAATGGATAATGTCATTTTAACAAACTGTAGACAAATTGAGAGTAGGTATACTTTACCTATTGAATGAGATGTTTGAATTAACAAGTTGAAATAAAAGTAGGATCATGCAACAAATTATAACTTCAAGGACTAGTTATTAAGCAGTCCAGTTGAGGTATTAATCAAAGTTTCTTCTGTATATCTCACTCATATCGGAGTAACTTGATAGCATTTTCAGGTTGCGTCCACCGTTTTTGTATGAGATGTTTACTGTTATGCCTTTTCTTTTATTAATTTGTCCGGTGTTTAAGATTTGCTTAAACTGGCAGAATCAGTCATTATGTTGTTATGTACTTGCATCAGTACTCAGTTCTAAGGTGCAGTGTTTAAAAGCAGCTCAACATTAGATAAAGAGTTACAGATTCCCCTCAGAATTATAACTTTTCTTGGTTCCTTATGATTAATTTGCTTTAAAGGGAAATAAAACACAAGTTATCAAATAGTACCAGATATAATTGTAGTCAAAAGCCAAATATTGTAACTGTTGCTTATAATTATTTGATTAATGTGCTTAAGTGAAGTCTACTGTAGTTGTGTTATAGTGTTACTACTGTGAGGTGTAACTTCCAAGATGTTATCTTACTAAACACTACATTGTTTACTGCAGCTATGCCAAGGTTTAAGCGGATGTAGAAAAGAAAAAATTAGGTCCATCGGTATCTACATCACAAGGTACTGAATCAACACCTTCTTTTTTGGACAAAACAAATCTGTCTTCGTCAATTCAACATGTACCACAACCATCTCGATCAGTTTATTCAGCATCCCATTCAGCTCCTATAGATCAGGATACTCCACATCTGGGGCCGACAGTTTTTCCTGAATCACAACCATTTCCAACAGATCACTTGATATCATATCCATCTCTGGTTGGTCGAGACTCATTACAACCATCTCTTGTTCTTCGGGACTCATCACATTCCCCTCCTGATGGTCGGGACTCATCACAGCCATCTCCTGTTGGTCGGGACTCATCACAGACATCACTTGTTGGTCGGAACTCATGACAGCCATCGCTTGTTGGTCGGAACTCATCACAACCATCTCTTGTTGGTCGGCACTTATCACAACCATATCCTATTGGTCGGGACTCATCACATCCATATTCGATTGGTTTGGACTCATCATAGCCATCTCGATCAGTTCACTCTACATCATATCTGGGTTTGAAAAATCAGGACTCATCATAGTCATCTCGATCAGTTCATTCTACATCACATTCGACTCCAACAAATCAGGACTCATCACAACCAACTCCAACAGATGTGGTTGTACCCCAAAAATGTTCTAGACGTGAATCGAATACGCATTGGGTCATAGACACAATAGGTAAATACTTTAGACTATCAATACATATTCAACAGACCTTTCTAAGCTAATGTAATGTCTCTCATATCTTCACCCAATCTCTTTTCTTATAACAGATTCAAGAAATAATGTCAAGAAAATCAAAGTGAAAGCTAAGCAAGTACTGAGAACATATCGTGGTTAAGTTTGATGTTTATGATGAACCATTTGGGGAAGCACGCAGCCTACTTTCGCGCTTTTGTGGAATATTAGCGTGTAATTGCTCTTTATTTCCAATCAACTCTGAGAAATGGTCGAGTTTACCTATGACATACTTCAACCGCGTCTTTGAACATATTATAAAGGTATATTATAAAGGTATAAGCTCTAAATTCTGACAACTATACCACTGGTTAATTTTGTCTTTGAATTTTATATTTACATGTAGTAGAAAAGTTAACCAATATTTTCATTTTGAAGCCCAAATGCGTCAAAGGAATCGTGAAAATCAAAAGAAAGAGACAATTCCACACACTGGTGGCTCCAAAGTCTATGCTACAAGAAGGGCTGAAATAGTGAGTGAATTAACCTCGAATGTAATTATTCCTAACTAGTAAATTATTTTAATTATATTTTTAAATTTATAGATGGTCGAGACTGGACAATGGCCTGGACGAGCACAAATGTATATTGCTACTCATAAGAATCAAGATGGAGTATATGTTAATGAAGCGGCAAAAGAAATATGTGTGAGTTATACTTAAGTGCCATAGACTCTTGTCGAGTAATCAACCACGGTATGCCAAATAAATTTTTATTTTTAATTTATTTTGACAACCAATTTTCTACATGCAGGAAAAAATTGAGTCAGTTTTGAGCCAAAGCGTCATAGATGAGTCTCAAGTTTCGCCAAATGATGTCGTTGGTAAGGTTCTAGGGCCAGAGCACTCTGGAAGGGTGAGATGCTTAGGATTAGGAGTTGTTCCTAGTAGAGTTTTTAAACAAGATAGACCTTATTTTGGTGGTACACGTGCTTCAAGTAGTGGAGGTTCTTGTTTGTTCCAATGTCGAGAAAACTTTTCTCAAATGATGAATTCTCATAATCAGATAATGAGTGCTTTGAAGGCATGTATGATAATGAAAGAAGGAACGATACCCGAACAATTTGTGGGGCTCTTTGATTCTACTTCAATGGTTTCTCCCACAGCAGTAAATAAAGTTCCCTTTACTTCTTTTTTTGAGGTCATTCCTAGTGTGTTGATACTGATTTTGCAACTGTTTCATGCTCGTGCACTCTATTGTGTTCAGATCCCTTGGCTGATTTTTCTGCTATGATTGTCATTACATTAAACAGAAGAGGTCAAAATTTTGAACAAAGCGTTCTTAGGCAGTGTCTCCCTCCCCTTCATCTGATCTGCAGCTGATTACTAGGAAGGATTAGTTAATGCATGGTAATAAGCATGTTGTTTCACACAATGTTTCTCATCTAGCACATTATTTTCTGAAACTTGGAAACTGTGATGTTTAACCAGCACAAGACATATTAGCGAATGAATATGCAGGAAACTTATCCATCTCATTTGCTTTTCATTTATTAATAATATACACTGCAGTTTTAACATAAGAGTCCCCAAAATCTAAGAGAGACACTAGCTTGAAATCAGATTGCTTAAGTTACTTCTGAGATATGCCTATGCTTCCTTTCTTCTATACCATTTTATTGGGGTGTATAAGCACATAAAGTTTGATGTATTATTCCTAAGTATTTGAATAGCTCGGTGCAACTTTTATTAATAAATTTTATACTATTACCACTCTTTACAGTTTTCACATGCTTACTTAACTAAGTTTTTATGTAAGTAAAGAAAGTTTTTAGTATAGTACACATCAAACTTCATTATTAGCAAAAATATTCAAGTCATTCCAGATGTACTAAC
Organism: Capsicum annuum; assembly: GCF_002878395.1. Lineage (NCBI taxonomy): Eukaryota > Viridiplantae > Streptophyta > Magnoliopsida > Solanales > Solanaceae > Capsicum > Capsicum annuum. Next base: position 211,417,123 of record NC_061114.1, on the reverse strand, counting down.
AGGAAAGAGCAACCTAACTTAAGCTACTAGACGTACTAACAGGAAAGATGCTTAAGCTACTAGATGTACTAACAGGAAAGAGCTATCTAGCCTGTTTGGCACAAGGGTAAATAGCACACTTGCTTATAGTTTGAGTAATATAAGCTAGATTTATGTTCAACAATTTCTTAAGAATAGAAACAGATACATGAACAAGTCTCTGGTGTACTAAATGAACATCTAAATTTTTATCATTTTCAACAGCACGAGATGTTCATTTTGACTAGCAGTTAAAATGATATTTTCTTTGTCTATGTTGCTTGATAAGATATATAGTCATCCATCATCTTTACCAATAATCATTTTCCCGTTGAAGAGTTCCTGAAACAAGCAAAAGTCAAGAGAAAAAAAAATTGAGCAGCTCAATTCCTTAGTTTAGCTACAGAAAGAAAGATTAAAATTAAACTTAGAAATGTATAAAACCCCTGATACTGTGTCTTTACCATTCAATCTGCTAGATCCTAAGTGAGTATCTAAGGGTATATCACCAGTAGAAAGATGTACTCTCTTTGGATTTTCGATTCTGGATATTGATTGACAATCCAACCGACTCAGGTCTCCCACCATATTATTGGTGCCTCTTGTGTTTATTATTTAATCTTGATTTCCCCTATAGGCCATTAGAGTTGTATTCATGCCTACCATATTAGCACAATATGGAACCAGCCTATGTCTGACCCTTAATTTTACAAAGTCACAGAATAGATTGTAGTTTTTCTTGAATTTCTATTGACCCTTAATATAGTGTGTACACCTTCTAGAGTTGCAGGAACAACACCCAAGACCCTGACATTAGCCACAATTGACATCTGGCTCCTATCACTAAGAATTATAGGATGTCCAGTTAGAAATCATAAAATATTGCTTAGTAAATCTGTTTCAATTTGTTTGTCTTACTTTTTAGTCCGTTTCAAAAATGAATGTCTCTCTTTTTCTAGCATGTTTTAAGACACACAAGATTTAAGGATATTTTGATACATTTTACCTATCTTCTAAGATTACAAGATTCATTTTTGTGGTACAAAAATGTTTGATTCTTATACTTTGCATTTTTATGTAGCCAAGTGATGCGGCTAGTGGACCCAATTTAAACATGGATTCAACGAGATCGTGATGATAATGATCCTAATGGCATTCTTTGATTTCGTTGCATTTGTCTTGGATATTCAATTATGATGATGTAATTGTGTGGTTGGAGTGAAACTTAGAATATTGAAGGTTGTGTTTAAATTTGATTTTGTAGTTTAAAGATAGTTAGTTAATGTTGAAAATTTGGAGTTTGAAGATGTTAATGTTGAAAATTTAATTTTGAAGTTTAATGTTCAATGTATTTTTTATATGCTTGTTAATTACAATGTTTAATTACTCTGTTGTATTAATGATATATGAGTTGAACAAATATTGGATTGTAGGTTATACCTAAAGAAACAATTAAATTTGAGCTAAAATTAGAATCAATAATTAGTTATTGCAAATTGGTGGGCCCTACTACAATTAAAAAAAAATTGCGGAGGTTTTAACCCCCGCAAGTTTTAAATAAAAATTTATTATAAAAAAATTAAATGTAGAATAACGGGGATCAAAACCGCTGCAAATTAATTATGGGGGTCGTAACCGCTACAAAATAACCATCGCAAATTAATTATGGGGGTCGGAATAAAACTGTCGCAAATTATTTGTGACGGCTCCTATTCTGGGGATTTTGGAAACTGTCGGAATTACATTTTGTAGGGGTTTAAATCGTAAAATCAATCCTCACAATTTGACCCCTTTTTTGTAGTGTTACTTTGCCGGTCCGATTGAGTCTTTCTTATCTTTGATCAAAGGTTGTGATTTGTCTAACAAAGCTGACAAGTCCAAGTTCGGCCCTTTAATATCTATTGTGTCATTATCTGAAATCATTTCATCTTTTGCTACTTTGTCTTCTCGAAGCTTCCATTTCTTTGCGTTGTTGCTGAGAAAGAAATCATTCGAGGGTGAGAGCAAACAGGAGGTTAGGGGCTCTTGCTATAGTCGAATCATGAGGGATGCGTTGTTTATACCAATATTGACAAGATTCTTTTAGCAGGTAATTAAGATATTTTAAGCGTTCCATTAGTTATACATCTAACATTCTAATACAAACTCTAGGTCCTCGGGATTAATGCATTAATAATGGACAAATTTTTCCGGAATGTGCTACTAGGGATTGATGGCGAACTTGCTTTGGGGAAAGATGTATTAGTAGCTTATATGTCATGAGAAAGTAGATGCAGTATGTATTTATTAGCGAGTGTGTGATATCTGGCTATGAATCATATTAAGATAATTATAAAAATTCATATACTTCAAATTCCGAAACTGTCACTTTCCCTAGATCCCAAAGGAAATTGGAAAGTTTATTTACAGACTAAATATGATAATGAAGTGTTCAAGTGATTGGGCAAAGTCCAAGGAAAATATTCTGTTTCATGACTTTACGACCTAGAGCTTTGTACCGCACTCAACAAAACAAAAGAACCAAAGCAAAAAAAAAGTTATGGCTGTGATTAGTTGTAAAGAAAGAAAAAAAAGTGAACTTCAGAATTTTTGCTTAATGTGGTGTCCAACCATATAAAAATTTTCTTTAAAATAAGATTTTCTGAATTGAACTTTAGACATGATGCCAAGTAATTACTTTAGTGCACTCAAAGTAAGCTAAAGAAAAGAGAAAAAGATGCAATTGGCTCACATGTCCATGACCTTTTATGACTTTCACAATCTATGTGTTACTATGAAGTTTGCTTTGTGCACTTGTAATTGGAATTGAGAAAGTGTGGAAAAGTGTTGGTATAAAGTTTTTAAAATGCAAGTTCATCTAGATAAGGAGGTTATTTTTAAAAAAAAGGAAAATAATGGAGGATATACCAACAACAAAAAAGAGGAGGATATACCCAACAAATTCTTTTAAATTTGTCCATTCGTAAATAATAAATACTAGTTAGTTTGAGTAACATCATGATAGCACATCAAATCTTATTTACTACATGTACATTTTGCTCTTTTGAGAACAAAAAAGAGTTCTCTATGAAAATTTTGATTCCAAAATTGATAATTTGATCCAATAGCCAAAAAAAACTATGAAGTACGAAACATTATAGTCTATTGACTTTGATGTTGCAATCTTAGTAGGTATTAAGAATATAAATTTACATTTTGTTGGTGAATATACAATTTCTTACCTTGTAAGTTATAATTCCTCCACCATTTCCCTTCCTCTATCCCCTATGTAAAAAAACAAAAAAAGAAAGAAGGAAGGAAAGAAAATGGCATAAAAAATTATAGACTTACCAGTAATAGCAACAAAAGTATTTTTGGTACTAACCATCAACACTTAATTAGCGTCAGGTCATAAATTCTCAAATCTATAATATATTAAAAATGTGAAGCCTTTAGAAACGTGAATTGAACTTTTTGTCCTTCATTAAAAGAGTCCGCTTTAGACAAAATTATCTTTTACCCTTTTCCCTACAATTAAATTTTATTAAAATAAATATACTAAATTTTTCCTACAATTAAATTCTTTCCAAAATTAATTTTTTCCCCAATTTGATTAAAACACCCATCTTTTTTCCTTTTTGGTTAAAACATCCGTTTTTTAATCCTATTTAATTTCTACTTAGTTTCTTTCAATCAAAAATACCCTAAATTTTCCTACAATTAAAAAACAATTAATTTTATGACCTTTTATACATTTACTCGTAGCATAATATAACATATGATACATATTGAACATTTGTTTCCCAGAAATCAATTTCAAAACTAATTCTTCCATTATAAAATTTAATCAAAGTATATTGCGGATCCAAAATTTAAAGTTAATTTATGAATTTTAGATTTATCTATATAATCTATATCTATAATCTATAATATATTAAACATGTGAAGACCCTTAGATAAGTGATTGGAACTTTTTGCCCCTCATTAAAAGTTCATGTTTTAGACAAAATTCTCTTTTCACTATTTTTTTTTGTTATATATAAAAATTTTAAAAAATTAACTAATGTTTAAGTGCAAAATTAAAAAAGAATTTCTTAAATAGGATACTTATCAAAGGGCAAATACTCTTATAGTTAATGATTATCCACGTGTGTTCAAACATTAGAAAACATATTTTAGGTAAAATTTTGAAGACTTTTAGTTCTTTTTAGGTTTTGAACTTTTTATATATAAAAAAAAAAAACTTGAAAGTAATTTAAGTCTTTATTTAATTTAGGTAAGAATGCATAATATTTTACACTTCTATCCTTCTCCAACATGAAACCATAAAAATAGTAATAACAAAAAGAAAAATAGTAATAATATATATATATATATATATATATATATATTGAAAAAACATTAATCAATAGTTAAAAATTGATAAAATTAAATAAAGACTTACAGGAAAAAATTCGAGTTAAAATCATAGATCATATTATGCTGGAACAATGGTCTATTCATGATTATTCTTACAAAGATTCTGATGAAGATGATTTTTGGCCATACTCTGATGATAACGATTATTGGCCTTGTAAATATGATGATGGTTATTATACTGATTAATTGTCGAAATATTTCTCATATTCACCCTATTTTTAAAACAACTCCATTTTATTGGTATCAGAGCCTAGTTGCTAAATATATTTGATGAGAAGACCATTCAAAAATAGAGAAACTTTTTAAAAAGTCAAGAAGGCTCTAAATAGTAATTATTTAGAATATAAACAATTAAATGAATCCAAAAATGATCCCCAAAGATTGGATTATTTAATCACTTTGATCAGGCTGAAGATCGCAACCTTCATTTGTTACCAACATATAAAATTGACAAAGGATATATGAACAAATTTTTTATTTCTCATACTGATTATAACATAAGAAAAATCTTTAATCAGATCTTCCTTATACTTACATACACACTTTTTATTACCTTTTCCAGACGGAAGAGGTGTTACTCACTCGTTTAAGAAGATACCTAGCAATTTTCTAAAAGAGAACATTTTTCAGAAAAATTGTCGTGTCTCCTCTTGATTTCTAACTCCCTATTGAGATGCTGCTTCTGTGTCTTCACAGTAAATTTGAGTACCAATTCTATTAGATTTTCTTTGCATGTTATGTAGCATACAAAGTTGACTAAGTCTTTGGTTAAGGAAGGTAATTCTTTTTCCTAAAGAGTCATCAGTGATAAGATTTTCTTTTCTTCTGATTGGCTCCTTTTAAACCATGGGGTCCAGTCTCTGTTATCTGGGGTTTACATCTTTTCTTCTTTTGTCGTTTGGTGCCGACAATTTTGACTTTATTGTTTTTGCTTTACATCTTCTTCTTTTTTTTGTGTCTGCTAGACAACTGTAATTGTCTTCAATCAGATGAGTTGTCATCATTATTCTTCTTAAGGTGCTCATGTTCTAAAAATTTATAGGTCATTGCCCATGTTGCTGGTGTAGCTTGGAAGTCATTCATTTTTTAAACAAATTATTTTCTAGTTTAAATTCTAGATGCCAGATTTCTAGTTCTAGCTCAAAAATGATTTTCTTTTGATAAAACAAAGATTTTTTGCAGACTCCTGCAAATTAATTATAAGCATATCCTTCCTTTCGGATACAAAGTTCTTGTTTTAATTCTGGTAACATTTTTAACGAAGCTTTGAGTTTACACTTTCAAGTAAAAAGAAAAGACTTATTCAAACCAGATAATCATATAATGAGTATATATTATCAGGCTTTATATACGGTTACCAATTCAAACTATGGAAATATCTATAAAAATAAAATTTTAATCGAAATTGATCAAGAATGTACAGGTATAGCTAGAATAGTTGAAGCAGAAATTCAACAACCAAATATTCCTATTGAATATAAAATTCATGTGGGAAAAGCTATAGAAATAGGAAGCACCACAGCTTCAAATCCAAGACTCTCGATAGAATACGGGAGAAATTCCATTCGCAGAGGTAATTCTAGAAGATTTCATATTGAAAATCCTAACAGAGTTACAGAAGTTTCAGGAAAATTCTTTAATGGAAGCGACTGAAATAAACAGACAATCCTAATATAGTCAGGATCATCAACAAATCACGTCAATAAAAGTATCTTAAACGGATTAGTTAGCTATGAAGGTAAGCCTTACACTTACAAAATATTTGAGGGAAATAGCTTTGAATGCTAAAAAATGATAAAACTACCAATACAACTAGGAACGGTCAGAATAGAAGTTCCTTGTTATATTAGTAATCATGAAAATGATTATAATATAATTTTAGGAGGAACATTTCTAAATAATTTAGATCAATATAACATCCAAAAAGAAGGAATTCAAATAACCCTTGGAGATAAAACTTGTTTTATCCCAAAAATTTAAATACCAAAAGAAACCTCTTTTAATGTATCAGTATTCGTAGAATTTACAACCTACGAAATAAAACTAACCTCTTGTTGCCAAATAGATAATGGGTCGGAAACTTGTTTAGCAAAATCTTTTTTAATAAAAAATTAGGAGATCAATAACAATAGCAATATCATTTTAATAGGCATTACCGGAGATAAATAAAAATTAACGAAAGAAAAATATATGAAGTTCGTTCTCTTCCTCTGTGCGCTTACCTCCTTGTTCCGTAAACCGGTCGCTGGTAGATCTGATCGGATCCCGGACACGCGAGAGCCCAGCCCGGGAGGAATGCATGGTTCCCTGGCGCTTCATGGGACGGACGTTCGCAGTCCTCCTCCATCTAATCTAACCCTACCTCGTTCGCCCAGGTCTGCCGGCACAATAAGAGAATGAGGGAGCTAATCTGCTTGCTTATGCAGGCGAGGACCGCTCGGCTAGGGCGCGCCGCTATCATAGTAGCAGCATGTATAAGAGCTGAAATAGGAGTAGGCCCCTCCATGGCATCAGGTAACCATACATGAAGGGGGAATTAGGCGGATTTAGCAACTGCATCGACAAATAAGAGAACAACACATAAAGTAACAGAGGCTTTTATAAGAAAAAAGGCATGGTTCTAAAGTAAAGGAAGGGCTCAGAAGAGCCAAGAATATCAAGAAAAATAAAGAAGAACTCTTTTCTTTGTCTCGACCAACCCTATCCCCTAACCCTCGAAGTGAAAAAGGCGCATCTCCCTCGGAGTCTCCGTCCGCTTCTTCTGCTTCTACAGCCTCCCTCGTCGGCCATGCATCGTTGAAGTCCCTCTATCCCCAAAAAGACTGAAGCAAAGCGCATGGCAAAGAAGCAGCCAGCTGACTGCCCCCTTCCACTCGGCCTTTCTTCGCTGTGTGAATAAGGTCTTAGTCTGTATGGGCATTATGGACATCAAAGCAAAAATTCCAAAGCCAAAGGTTTTTTTCGATGCGTATGCTTAAATGTCCGCTTCAACCGCTCTTTCACCTCTTTTATAAGCAATTCTTAATATCGCTCGGGCTCTCGGTGATAGAGGGGGATCCCATACGGTTCTCTCTTCAGCGGTGCAGGTCTCGGCTCTCCTCTGCTTGAACTGTGCCCGAAACCTGTCTTTTATCTCAAGGTGCTTGCCCGCCTTACAACAAAGGGCTCGGAGGAAAACGTTGAAATAATTTTAGGATCTAACCTGAGGTCCTCCTGTGCCTCTTTTATTCATATACACACGATAATTTTGATCGTTTAGATCAAGTTCTTCAAGAGCATAGACTAATTCGTCTAGTTCATTCATTCTCTTCTGTTTCAGTAAGCTCTTCGATTTTTGTTTTAGAAGTAGAGACTTCCTCTTTATCTTTAGAGGTTTTTGAAATTTCTGCTAATTTTTCTAAATCTTGTCTATGTCTTTTTTTTAAAGATTTTGATATAATCTTTTCATCTAAGCTTCCTTCTTGATAATTTCCTTTATTTGAAATTCTTGAGGTAAAAATTTCATTTCTAATTCTTTTTCCTAATTCTTTATTAAAAACTTCAGTTTTTTCAATAAGTTTACCCATATTGGCTGGTGAATTATTTTTAAGGGTTTTAATTTCTTCTTTTATTAGATTTATTTTAAGACTTATACGTTTTTGCATAGCTAAAAGATCATCTAACTTATTTAGAGCTCTTTCTATAAATTCTTTGTCATTCATTTTTAAAAAAAAAATATATTTTCTAGTTTAAATTCTAGATGCCAGATTTCTAGTTCTAGCTCAAAAATGATTTTCTTTTGATAAAATAAAGATTTTTTGCAGACTCCTGCAAATTGATTATAAGCATATCTTTCCTTTCGGATATCGAGTTCTTGTTTTAATTCTGGTAACATTTTTAAAGCTTGTTCTTTATCCATAGTGTTTAAGTAAATTTATTATCCTAAAATACCTGTAATTTTATAGATTTTTATATAATATTTTAATCTACTTGTGTTGTATGTAATATCAAGTTCTATATCTTTGATTTCTTTTGTTATTAAATCTCGTTCTTTTATTAACATATTGTTAATGATTAACCAATTATTGTTTTTTGTTATAATGCTTTCTATCCAAGCTAAACTTTCTTTACGATATTTTAATATCTCTTTAAGCTCTTTTCTGTAATTAATTTCGGCGTATAACCAACTTTGTCTTAATCTAATTCTACCTATGTATTCTACAGGCATATTTTAAGTGAAAAGAATCTCTGGATATTAAATGAATCACTAAATTTGCTTCTAAATTAGAGATTAAAGTGATTAAATAATTCAATCTTTAGGGATCATTTTTTGTTTCATTCAATTGTTTATATTCTAAATAATTACTATTTAGAGCCTTCTTGACTTTTTAAAAGGTTTCTCTATTTTTGAATGGTCTTCTCATCAAATATATTTAGCAACTAGGCTCTAATACCAATAAAATGAAGTTGTTTTAAAAACAGGGTGAATATGAGAAATATTTAGACAATTAGTCAGTATAATAACCATCATCATAGTCATAAGGCCAATAATCGTTATCATCAGAGTATGACCGAAAATCATCTTCATCAGAATCTTTGTAAGAATAATCAAAATTGCTAGGTATCTTTTTAAATGAGTGAGTAACACCTCTCTCATCTGGAAAAGGTAATAGAGTGTGTATGTAAGTATAAAAAAGATCTGATTAAAGATTTTTCTAATGTTATAATCAGTTTGAGAAATAAAAAGTTTGTTCATATATCCTTTGTCAAGAGAGAACATTTTTCAGAAAAATTATCGTGTCTCCTCTTGATTTATATCTCTCATTTTATAGATCTAAGGAGGGGTAGATTTACAATATCTATATGTTACAGGGGCATTCCTTTACATTTTTGCTCGCAAATCTAAAAATTCTCCGGACTCTCTTTTACAGTCTAAATCAAGAAACTGAGCTGCTTCAGCATCACCTATTGGTAACCTATTTGACATGAATTTAGCTTTAGAATTTATATGGTATTGACTATTATAGTCTTTCCATTTTTTGGATCTTGGTAAGAAACTACTTCTTTGTACAGGTTCTATCTTTAGAGGTTTTTGAAATTTCTTCTAATTTTTCTAAATCTTGTCTATGTCTTTTTTCTAAAAATTTTGATATAATCTTTTCATCTAAATTTCCTTCTTGATAGTTTCCTTTATTTGAAATTCTTGAGGTAAAAATTTCATTTCTAATTCTTTTTTTCTAATTCTTTATTAAAAATTTTAGTTTTTTCAATAAGTTTACCCATAATGGCTGGTGAATTATTTTTAAGGGTTTTAATTTCTTCTTCTATTAGATTTATTTTAAAGCTTATATGTTTTTGCATTGTAAAGCAAAAACAATGAAATCAAAATTTTCAGCACCAAACGACAAAAGAAGAAAAGATGTAAACCCCAGATAACAGAGACTGGACCCCATGGTCCAAAAGGAGCCAATCAGAAAAAAAAAAAATCTTATCTTATCTCTTATCTTATCCTGATAAGGGATCAAAAGATAAATAAGAAATTGTAAAGGAATGCCCCTGTAACATATAGATATTGTAAATCTACCCCTCCTTAGATCTATAAAAAGAGAGATAGAAATCAAGAGGAGACACGATAATTTTTCTGAAAAATGTTCTCTCTTAGAAAATTGCTAGGTATCTTCTTAAATGAGTGAGTAACACCTCTCTCGTCTGGAAAAAGTAATAAAGAGTGTGTAAGTATAAGGAAGATCTGATTAAAGATTTTTTTTATGTTGTAATCAGTTTGAGAAATAAAAAGTTTGTTCATATATCCTTTGTCAATTTTTTATGCTGGTAACAAATGAAGGTTGCGATCTTCAGCCTAAACGGAGGAAGGACGACGTAACAAGTAGCCTGAAGATAGTTAATTGCAATAGGCTAAAATAGTTCTTCATAGTCGGAAGGAGAAGCACTGCGGTGCTGATAAAACCAACATAGAGGAGAGTAAAGGTATATAAATAAATTTTGTTATTTCTTTAACTTATTAGCATAAGAAAAATTATTTTTCATATCCACTTATACTATCTTACATACTAATTATTACCAATTACCTATAGAGAATTCTAATCCATATGAAAATAATACAGCCACTATTAAAAGAATATCACAATTGGTATTGGGAAATCAAAATAAATATCAGAAGACTTAATAATAATATAAAAAATTTAAAAAATTATTCTCGAAGAATATATCGGTTAAAAAATTATTTAAATAACTCTCAATATATATATATATATATATATATATATATATATGAAAAAATGTAATTAAAAAAAAAACACCCCTACGTGAAACCAAAAAAATAATAACTTTTTTTAAAAAATCATTCTCCCTTAAAAGACTTTACAATAGATAAAATCATTTAATCTTTTTCCTTTAATTTTTATTTGATTAAATAAATATATAGAATGAAATTAAGAGTCCTAAAAATATAACTATGAAACCCGAGACATATAAGAAAATTAAGAGTCCTAAAATATATGGAAGGAATTAAGAGTCCTAAAATAGAAAAAATATATTTCTTAAAAAAATAAAAATTACCATAAATATAGCTATTATGATGTACCTTAAATTACTTGATAACTTGGTACCAACCTAAAACTAAAAAAATAATAATTAAAAAAAACTCACCCCTGACGTGAAATCCACAAAAACTATATAATAATAAAAAAATTATAATTAAAAAACCCCAGAGATAATATAATAATAAAAAGTTGTAATTAACAAAACCCCCCAAAATAGCATAATAATAAAATAAATTGTAACTAAAAAAAGCCCACCACTACGTGAAACCAAAAAAATAATATATTAATTAATGCATATCTATTCCACCAAAAAACATATAATATCATAATTAAAAAATTGTAATTATAAAAAAAATCACCCCTACATGAAACCCAAAAAAATAATATAATATAATAATTTTTAGAAAAGAAATTTTCCTTAAAAGACTCTACAATAGATAAATTCATCTTTTTAAATTTTTTTCTTCAATTATTATTTTATTAAAGATTAAGGTTTCCTAAAATATATGGAACTGATAATAAAATAAATATATGGAAAGAAATTAAGAATCCTAAACTATATAAATATGATTCCTAAAATATATGGAAGAAAATTAAGAGTCCTAAAATATTAAAAAAAAAAAAATCTTGAAAAAACAAATATTGCCATAAATATAGCTGTTATCATGTTACCATAAACTTGGTAAGCTAATATTACTTTTTGTTTTATTGAAAAACTACGACATTTAAGAAAAAAAATTTGCCTACTACATTAAAAAACTTGTCATACAATTATAGGCATAATAATACATATATAAACACTAATATAAATTATGTAGTCGAATGCCAAAATTTTATCTGTGAATTCTTTTTGTTTATGTGTTCAGTCTCGAGCTTGAATTTATACTTTATAGGATCACTTTTTTTTTTTTTGCTTACATGGAGTTTGTTCGATGATTTTCTTTTAATTATTTGTATCTTTTCTGTATTTTGGACTTTCTTTTATAATCGTCAATCTTGTGTGATTTTTTTCTTTATGTTTAATTTGTGTGCTAGCTTACAATTGAATTTCTATGAACAAAGTGGTGTGTATAGCTCTTAAACATGTTAATAACCTTTGATTTTATTTTGAATGTAGTGTATCCATGAGTCCATGGTCATGAAGAGCATGGAAACAAACACCAAGTTGTTGAAATTTCTGACATTCAATGTATTTTTATTTACATTAAATCTTCTCAATTAACAATTATCTATAAATAATACACGATAATTTATTATTGTTAACTTCAAAAATATATTAAGACTTTAGAAAACAAAACTGATATCATAATAAATTTATCTCTATAATCATAAATACTATAAAGAGTTAATTGATGATAAAATTATCTACCTAAACATGTTCCTTTTTCCTATATGCGATAGTTATTGGAGAATAATTTAAATATAAAAAAAGAGACACAACTAATATAAATATTATTAATTAATTGGTTAAAGGCATCTTAATTTTAAATAGATTATAAATCTAAATAAAATACTAAATTTTTATTTGCTTCCTTTTAGGAATGTGACTCAAGCACGATTTTTTACCACAAATTACAAAATTTTAATTTCTTGAAATCTAAATTAAAGTAATGGTAGAGTTTACCATGTTACTCTTTCTTTTATTATTTTACTTTTTATTCTTGATTGTGTTAATAATATTTATACTAATAGTATTGTTGTAAATTTATATTTCAATAATAATATAAATCACTTCATCACTTTAGATACTAAAAAGTAACTTAATTTCGTCAAACATATGACACAAGCAGATATTATTTGCGCTGATTTTATTTTTTTTTGGTATGGCGAACAATAATTAATCCAACAAATGAGATATTAGCAAAGTTTGAATAACACTCAATCAAAGTGCTATTACAATGTACTTAAATGGCATGAACTCTGCAGGTAAAAAGATATTCAATTTATTATTTATATTATATTTTTATTAATATTTGAACTCATTAACGTGAGGTACACGCGCAAGGCACGTACACCTAAACTAGTAATAATAATAATGACAACAACAACAATGTAGTAACTACAAAAGTTTGGAGACTTCTCTATAAAATATGAAAAATTAGGGTAAGTTTTAAAATATAAAAATAGGGTTATATCTTGGATAAAAAAAGGGTAACTTACATAAATTAAATCTCAAATTTTTAATAGGTTGTAATACTTTTTATCATAACTTTGTTAAATTATAAGATATCTCGAATTTTGATTTTTGTGATACATATCTTTAGCCTTGATACGCATGCATTGTGATATATTTGTAACTAGATGGTTAGTTAAATAAGAAAGTAACTGATTTTCAATTATTATGGGGAGTAAATTACGTGTAAATCGTGGCATAAATACATCTGATTTCGGATGTATTATAATGGTACATCTGACTTCGGATGTATCATAATGGTACATCTGACTCCAGATGTATCATAATGATACATCTGGTAAAATAACTCAGTACTCATTCAAAATTCAATTTTACACAAAAATAAATATTTTACATATGTTAAATGTATCAAATATTTATGAATGAATCAAAAATATGAATCACTATTAAAAAGTATTTGTCATATGTATCACCAGTATTCTGACCACAAATGTATCACTTATATCTATCATCAATATACTGATAACAAATGTATCACTAATATGTATTACTGTTTATGGTACGAAAATGTATCGAGAAATTAACAACTTTATATATGTAATTAAGTGCATTAACACAAAATATACGTGTCAACACCGAATTCGATATCTGATTTTGGTCATCATCATTATCATGGTTCCGTCAAAACTATGAGATGTTATAGCTTCTACAGAATGGAGATTCTTCAAAAGAATATGAATGTTTGCCAACATGAAGCACACAGTAAAACTTTCAAAACTTTGAAAAAATAAAAAAGATTAATAGAGATGGAAAAAAATTGAACCAAATTGTAAATTGCAAATGATAAGATTTGATGAAAAAAATTTAATTTGATTTTTTTTTAGATATTTAAGAGATTCTCCATCATTATTTACTCTCTTAAAATAAATGCAAATATGTTACTTCCTTATTTAATATGTATCAAGAGGAAAAAAAAATGAGATTTTATGAAATATTTTAAAAGATAAGAGATTTTATGTATTTATGCCTCTTAAATTTATGTTTTTGCATAAGTTATCCTAAAAAAAAAGGTAATTTGAAGGTTTGATTTTCAAAATCTTACCAAAAATTAGATAAATTTGTGGTCCAACAAATATTTATTAATTTTTTTCTGAAAAAAACTTTCAAATTTTATGATTAAATGAGAACTTAGAATTTGATTTATCTAATTATTAACATAATACAATACCTCAAGAATTTAGTGTCTTCCTCGATGGTAAATAATTGTGAATGAAAACAGGGAAGAAGATAACAAAAATATTTTTTTCAAAATCTCGATCTGTCTCTCTTTTAATCTCCCCAGGAGTTCTTAACCATTTTTTGTTACTTCGTAACTTGAAACCGCAATCAAAAATCGAAGATGAAAAATGCTTATCATTCGAGCATCACAAAAAGTATTTTTGTAAAATTAGGTCTTGAACATAACCTATATCTCAAAAGCTAGCTGACCAAAGAAAAGAAGATTGTTCAAAACGTATAAAGAACGTATAAAGAAATCACTCATCTAATTAATCACCAATACGAGACTTTTTTCATTATTCAAACAATTTCTGAAGGTATTTTCAGTTGCCTCGTAATTATTAAACAAGTTCAAATTTTTACACGTTATATGAAAAAAACAGTTTATGTGCTAATTAAAAAAGAAATATGAACGACAAAACATCCCTTTCTTTCTACATCATTAGTCAACTTTTTCTATTTTTTTTTTTATATTACGTGCAAGTATGTCTTGTTCCTTAAATGTTGGATTTAATTAATAATTGTGACCAATGGCACCCATATTTTTTTTCAAAGATAATAATTTGAGACTAAATCAATCTGCCCTACTATTTAGGAGTCTATAATTAGCCTTAAATACGGTTTAAATTACAAGTTGTACCCTATCGTCATGTCAACTATATATCATCATATTTTCACGATTAATAATTAAGAGCATAGTTTGAACACTCATTTAGTCAACAAGTTTGTTAATATGGTTTAATGACATGCTAAATTAGATGACAGAAAACGTGAACCTATATTTTTTAAAAAAAATAAAATATGATAAGTGATAGTATTTTTCAAAACATGAAGTTTAAGTGTGTATTTTAGCTCAGGATATGGCTATATTCATTAGGAACATGTCAAACATGAAAATTCGTGTACGAACAACCTAGATATAATTTTTTTTTTTTTGAGGTTCACCAATCAAGTATCATAATTATAACAAATAAAATGAAAAAAAGAAAATCACTCCAGGCGTACTGTACTTATTATTCATTTTGGTTCAACAAATCTTGTTGATTTGTTTTTGGGGCTAAGTTATATGTATTGAGCTCAAAATTACACGTACATATGAACGTATATTATGTCTTATATAATATTTTATTTTCCCCTCAAAATTAGCTAGTGAAAACATGATATGCCTAACCTACTTAGGTAATTCATTCATTTAATTTATTTTTAACTTAATTCGCTTTAATCCATCCAATTGATCAACTTATCTAAAAGTTGGGCTAGTACCGGGCACGAATGCATAAGAACCTTGTAATATTTTCTAAAAGAACATATTTTTATTTTATATCTTTTATATAAACATAATAAAGACGAAAAAGTTTATTAATATTTGAACAAATTATAAAAAATAAAAACAAAGAAATTAAACCTAGTAAAAATGAACAGATTGGACTTTGACCATAATGTAACTCAATTTTACCTAGCCGATTTCAGCCTAGATAACCTTAAGACAATCTAATAATTCACCTATTTATTAATTTAGCCTATTAATTTTAAGAGGGATAAGAGGGATGGTTTCAAGTACTTAGGGGCCATGATTCAGGGGAATGATGAGATTGACCAGGATGTCTCTCACCGGATCGGGGTGGGATGTTGAAGTGGAAGCTCGCCTCAGGGGTGTTGTGTGATAAGAAGGTGCCGCCCAAGCTTAAAGACAAATTTTATAGGGTGACAGTCCGTCCGGCCATGTTGTATGGAGCGAAGTCTTGGCCTGTCAAGAACTCTCACATTCAAAAATTAAAGGTGGCGGAAATGCGGACGTTGCGCTGGATGTGTGGGCTTGAGGTTAGGGTTCGGAATGAGACTATTCGAGATAAGGTTGGTGTGGCTTCAGTGGAGGACAAGATGCGGGAGGTCCATTTGAGATAGTTCGGACATGTGATGAGGAGGGACACCGATGCTCCGGTTCGTAGGTGTGAGAGACTTGTTTTGGATGGTTTCAGGCGGGGCAGGGGTAGAACGAAGTAATACTGGAGAGAGGTGATTAGGCGGGGCATGGAGCAGTTACAGCTTACTGAGGACATGACCCTAGATAGGAAGATCTGGAAGATGCGTATTAGGATAGAAGGCTAGTGACTTTTTCGGTAGGTAGGATAGGGCTTTACTTGACCATTGCAGTATTCTTGTTATGTTGCATTATGATTGCTTACTATTCTTTTTTTACTACTCCTTATAGGTGGCGTATTTATGTCATGTCATATTGTTCCATGCTTTGTGTACGTTTTTGATGACTTATCTTATCTTGTGTCGGGGGTCTATCGGAAACAGTCTTGCTACTTCTCCGGAGGTAGTGGTATGGACTGCGTACATCTTACCCTCTCCAGACCTCACTATGTGGGAATGCACCGGATTTGTTGTTGTTGTAATTTTCATCCGCTCAAATTTAATGTTATCCACATATTTCACACTCCTAATATTAAAACAATACCTTATTTAATTTCTCTTTTTTTTTTTTTTCCTTTTTCGTTTCCATAGACCTACTTACCAATGTGATATTTCCCCATCAAGTCATTATTTTAACCAAAAGAAAACTCTTCATATAGACATATTAAAACCTCATATTTTCGTTTTCTTCATCCCCACCCCCCTTTCTTTTGTTAATAGTTTGGACATTTAAAATTTAAATGAATGAAGTACCACCACATATATCTTCATGTCTGTCTGGTTAAATATCACCAAACCTGCTTCTACTATAAAGTCAACAATGGTTGCTATCATGCATTATGGTAATAATTATTGAAGATTAATTAATTACTTGCCCATTTCATTAGGATAACTAGTATATGCTGCTAACATATGGGGAACATTTGGTGAAAATTCTATCTTTTGGTAAAATTGTCTCATTCATTGAATCTATCTTCTTATTAGTCTTTAATTCATCTAATTAAGCTTTCATTTTTTTTACTGTTGCTTTAAAAAAGTTTAGTTTGGCAAAGACTATGATATATGATTATTGTGTTGTCTAATCCATCTTATTGGTTACTCAAATTTTATTTCTACATTTTTAAATTAGTTAATATTTGGGTGTCCTATAAGATAGATTTGTTCGAATAATAAAAATGACCCCTTATATTTGAGGGTACATTTGAAATACTCTTTTTTAAAGATAATTCTAAAGTAATTTTAGTGCTTTAAGTTTGGCAAATCAATGTCTTTTATTCATCACACTGTTAAAATTTCTTTAGAATAAGGCGCAAAAGTCAAATCTCTTTGAACAATAAACAGTAATACAAAGAGTTTTCATTGAGCCAAAATTGTTTCTCTCATTTTTTTTTTTTAATTTTTTTTGTCATATTTTTAAATCATTACACAACCATTATTAGATAAAACTGATCAGTAAGTTTGAACTACTTGTTCTGATAAGAATGTTACTGACACGTACGTGCAAGCTTCGTTGATATAAGTAGTATACTCGTCAATTTCTTTGTCGGGTTATTACTTGATAAGAAATTTAAGAAAATAAAAAAAATATTAAATATTGTGATTTTAAGTTAAAAAAAAAATAGAATATACAAACTTTTATTTTGCTAGATTATATATCAATATTTTTTGGAATAATATCTTTTTGCTAATCACTTTTCAAACGCTAAAAAATAAATAAGAAATTTACTTATTTTTCAAAAAAATATTTTCTAGAAAGACATTTTTCATGGAATATGTTTTTCTTCGTACCAAACACACCCTAAATAAATATTTTTATACTATTAGGTCAATTTCACATGTTATAGTAGATGAAATAACTTATTTTTCAAAATCTCAAACCTCATGTAGTATCATTTAAACAGACAATATAAAGTTCGAAAATTATTTACACTGACAATAAAACCTAAAACTCAAAGTGCAATTAGTTAAGCGTGCATAAATGGAAGGGGGAAAGAAAGTCAAGAAATATACAAACACGTCTAATTACGTAGATAGTTGAATAAAATAAAAGTTCTAGCAGTAGAAGTCATTCCATAAAATCAAATATTATATATATATATATATATATACCTTTCAAATTAATATAGTATTATATATCAATATTTATGCTACAATAAAATTAAATCGTGCACTTAATTGAATGTTAAACTTCGTATTCTATAAATACTTAATTCGCCGGATGATTGGGAGGGAGTCATAAGAATATTATAATGGTGCCTTTTGAATTTTGAGCAAGGTAGTATTTTTATTTTGGTTTCCACCCGTTGTTCGGTATCCGTATTGAAACCTCGATTAATTCGGCTCGGCAGGACTCATTCTGGGTGACGCTCCCAACAGAATTTTTTCAATTCCAGGACTCAAAATACCTCTGATTAAGGATGAAATAGTCCCACCACTACACCACAATTCATGTTGGTGAGCAAAGTAGTATTGGTCAATGGTTAGGTGCCTCCTCTGTCGTGTTATTGGACCCATTTGCAACTTCTGTTCTTTACGACCATGCCAAAACCTAGCTAGGCTGGGCTAGGCTACCCTAAAATCTTCGTACTATCTTAATTCAATAGCATATTCAATATTGCACGTTAATTTTTTGCTTACGTACTATATTCTTTCTTCCTCTGTCTATGCCTTATCTTTCAAAAAAAACGATAACTTTGTTATAAGGAAAATAAGAAAATTGTATATATAATCCATTGTTGCAGTAGGGAAAGAGTAGTTTTTGCTCCCCTCACGTAATTGACTGGTTAAACTTACTAGACTTTTGGACTTACAAGGTTGCTTTTAAGGTGTAAGATTAAAACAAACACTTTTTCATCTATTTCAAATAGGTGGTGTTTACGAAGGAATAAAATGATCACTTTTTATTTCTTCAATTATGTGGTATATATGAAGGGCTAATACAGTCCAACCCTCATACATTAAGGATCAGTTTGATCATTTTCTCTGGTATTAATTAATTAGTACAGATTAATATTGGTCTACGTAGCGATGTCAATTTCAACTTCTTATAGTGAATTAAGTTCTTCAAAATACTACGACAGATTCATAATTTAGACAATGTGGGTTATTATATACTCCCTTCATCTTATTTTATATGGCATACTTTAATCAGGGACAGAGTTTAATAAATAAGGAAAGGCTTGGTGACGTTTATCAAATTGTTCTTTATTAAAAATGCACTATATATTACTATATATATATATATATATATATATATATGCATTTTACTCTCTCCGTATATATTGCGTTGTGCACATAATTACATTGGCTAAATCCTACAATACTGTACGTGTTCTACTGAACTTGCTAACCTATTGATGAATCCATCACTATTCGAAAAAACATACATGGAAATGAATGGATTTACAATCTGGTACATGTACCAAATAAGTCATAATATACAGAAGCTAGCAGTAGCTTTTTTTTATACCAATTGGTTACGCAACATAACGAAATAGGAAAGAGTTGGACGAACAATAATTTACTATAAACAAGTGGTGTACAACAAAATGCCCATTGAAATCAAAATTTCCAATATTGGAAAATAACAAAAAAGATGATAAATAAAAATTAGCAAAAAAATGAAGGCATGCATGTGATGAATTGCAGGTCTCCCAAGTTGGAAACAATGTAGTAACATACCACGTGAGAAGATTGGTTACGTTAGCAGGATGATCAGAAAAAAAAAAATATTGTTTTGGCAGAAAGGTTGGCTACGTTGCTAATTCAGCTCTCACATACTACGTACATATAGCTAACCACTCATCACTGCTCTTTCTCTCCCTGCCTTTGCCATGCCTACAGCCTGGACCTTTACTTGTTTTCTGCCATCATCCACCCCCACCTCCCTGACTCTCTCTGTGCATATATAATGTAATAATATTATAAAATATAATTCCATTACATATATATATGTCTATATATATCTCGATCGGTGGACAAAGTTGTCTATTACTTGTTGCTGGTGGTAGATGGTAGGTATTCAGTGGATTATTTAGTCGAGGTGAGCGCAAGATGGGCCAAACATCACGGTTGTAAAAAAAAAAAAAAGATATACTATATACATGTGAAAATATATATTTGGCCTATATACATCGAGGCGGATATAGCGTTAAGATATATTGTGTTTATATAAACCAGTATTTTGAATATAGAGTTGTCTGTTACTTATTGTTGGTGGGAGGTGAAAGGTATTCGGTGCATTTAATCGAGGTGTGCATAAGATGAACCAAACACCTCGGTAATAAAAAAACAAGATATACTATATACATGTGAAAAGATATATTTGACCTATATATATCGAGGCGGGTGTAGCATTATGATGTATTGTGTTTATATAAATCAGTATTTTTGAGGCAGGTTATAAATTTTTAA
The DNA here is from genome assembly GCF_002878395.1 of Capsicum annuum. NCBI lineage: Eukaryota > Viridiplantae > Streptophyta > Magnoliopsida > Solanales > Solanaceae > Capsicum > Capsicum annuum. Next base: position 211,396,420 of record NC_061114.1, on the reverse strand, counting down.
GTGAAAATCTACTAAAATTACAACAAAATAGTAGGGTCTAAACTCGTATTTTAAAAACACAGCAAGTTCGGTCAAGGTTAGAAATTTTAAAAGTAGAACCTACACTTAAAAATTTTAATCCACCTCTATATATCAATAATATAATTTTTCGACGACGGAAACCATGACCCTGTGTACTGGCTCCACTATTATATATATGTACAATTCTTAGGTTTAACTTTTATATATACAAATACTCTTAAAATACGTTACCTAATATAATATGTTAGTGGTAAAATTCGTTATTAGTATATGAAAATAATAATAGTTTCCAATCACTAGAGTTGGCATGGTGGTTCGGCGCCATGTTCCTTAAGCAAGAGGTTGGGGGTTCGATCCCCGCCTCTGGCGAATGGAGCAAATTCTGTGGCCAGTTTCCTACCGGTTAGTGCACTGACAGAGAAACGGAGGATTAGTCTCCGGAGGATTAGTCTCATGGCTGCCGGCTGCGGGATAAAAAAAAAAATAGTAGTATGTTAGTAAAATATGTTCAGTATGAGTATATAACCCGTGATTCTAAGTATAATATATTATGCTTATCTAGGTTGATTGATAGGTGGTTAGATGTGGACACTGTCACAAAATTGCAGGTCACAGAATTTTTGTGCAGATTGTCTATAAATGATAACGTCATGATGAGTCAATTAAACTTCTAGTTATCTATTCTTGTGCCCAATTGATGAAGTTTATTCCTTCACTTATGATTAACTGAAGTTCCCCAGCACTGTAAAGATTGTTACTGGACTGTCTTTCAAATCAAGAAACAATAACTTACTATTGCAAAACTTGACAAAATTCTAAAAAAGAGATAGTCCGGCGTAGAGAACATCTCCCGTTTATGTAAGGTCTGAGGAAGGATGACCGCATCTCATTTATTAGTGTAGTGTAGACAATCTATCTTAATGCAAGCATTATTGATTGTTTTCACAATTCAGATCCGTGATCTGTAGATCAAAGACAACTCTACCGTTCCTCCAAGGCGCCCGGCCTTCTACCTGACAAAATTCTAAAAGAGGATAGTTAGTGTAGAAAACATCTTCCATTCATGTAAGGTCTGCGGAATTAAGGACCACACCTCCAATGGTGTGATGCACACAATCTATCCTAATATAAACATCGATAGTTGTTTTCACGATTTAAATCCGTGATCTATAAGTCAGACACAAGTCAACCCTATAATTCCTCTAAGGCAACCCTTCAACTCGGCAAAATTCTGAAAAATCAATTGAAAATTTCTCAAAAATACACCAATTAAGTTTCTCATGCAAATGGAAATATTAAAATAACAAAATTATGTATGATGCAAAGCAATTTGTTGATCGTCTTGCACACAATATAATTAGATCTGAAAATACTAACATGCAGTTGGACTTTCTGGAGCCAACTGGACAATTGGATTCAAAATTCACAGTTAGAAAGACATAAAAATCAAAAGAAAGAATATATATCAATTTTTTTTCTTTTTTTGAAAAAAGTAGTTACTAATTGTCAAAATATAAATAGTCATTTCACATCATTAAAAGAAGATACATAGCTGGGCAGCAATATATAAATTTACTGTTGGACCATACCTTTGAAAGAGAAAAAAAAAACCATATAAACTCATTTATCTTTCTCTTATACAGAGTCTTTCTCTTCTCTTTCTTAGCTTCTTCTTCTCTTCATCTTCCTATTTTTATTTAATAGAATTGTTGATTGGTTAATGATGAAAAGCAAATCCCTTTAATTTGTTGCCTTTTTATTTGTATTAATTTCTTTTGTTGCTATTAAGCTGCTCTTTTTTTCTTTCTTTTATTCATATCCACTTCTTTCTTCTTGTTTTAGCTTATTATTTTGCTATACTAAAACAGCACTACAAACAGGCCATAACACTCAAAAATATTATGGTGTTTTAGTATTACTTCAAGAATTTCAATTTTTCTAAGTCCTAAGTGTCCAATTCTGTCTTTTTGACAAACCAAAGAATTTAAGGTGAAGAACTAATCTTGTCATCATGAAGAGGTTCAGTTTCTCAGATTCTTCTGGCAAATTGCTTTATCCAACAGAAGGTAGTATATATAGGTTCAATTCTTTATTTCTCTAATTTTTGGGGGGCGGAGTCAACTTTAATGCCATAAATTTGATGAAATTCAGTAACTTTTACTCAAACTTTGTTTTTATATTGATAATTTCATTTAATACGTAAAAATAATATATTCAGAACGTCGTAAGCAAAAAAGATTGTGATTTGAAATTCATAAACTAAAATTTCCGGTTCAACCTCTAAGTATGGGAGGGAGCATCCTTCGACGTAAAATTAGTCAAAATATTATTCTTGTTATGTGTGTTCACTTCTTTATATTTTGAAACCTGACTCCTCCACTGCTCTAAGTCCAGTGAACTACCAATAGGACTGATCATTGTTTTTGTATGTGTGTTACATTACAGAGAAAAATACAGAGAATTTGGGATATAGCAATGAGTTTCAAGCAATGTTGGATGGATTAGAAGATGAAGATGGGATAGAAGAGAGTGGATGTGGAACAGGGAAGAAAAGGAGGCTAAGAGTTGATCAAGTACAAGCACTGGAGAAAATTTTTGAAGTTGATAACAAACTTGATCCTGATAGAAAAGTGAAAATTGCACAAGAATTAGGACTTCAACCAAGACAAGTTGCAATTTGGTTCCAAAATCGTCGTGCTCGTTGGAAGACTAAGCAATTAGAAATAGATTATAACATCCTCAAGGCTAATTATGAAGCTCTTCAACATAATTACTCCAAAGTTGAACAAGAAAAAGAAGGGTTGATTACTGAGGTAAATTATAAAACCATTAAAAAATCTTCCACATTTTATTATTTAAAACCCCTTCCGTACCAATTTATATGACATAGTTTCAAATTTCGAGAGTCAAACTTCTTTATTTTGACCGTGCATTCAAACATATTCGAACTATGTCATATAAATTGGGGTCGGGAGAGTATAGGGGAAAATTTGTAGCAATGGTAAAGTTGTTCCGTTTGACCTATAGTTTAGGGGTTCGAATAGTGGGGAATCAGTTACTGATACTTGTGTCAAGGTAGACTGGCTACATAACACCCAACGACCCTTCCCCGGACCCGGCTGGGATGTCCTTTTAATAGCGTAAAGTCGTATGTACCAGTATTTTTTAGCTGACACTATCATGGGGTTGTTCTATAATTGCAGCTAAAAGGACTGAAAGAGAAGCTAGGAGAGGAAACAATATCCCCTGCATTTCAAAGGCCACAAGAATTAATCCTCAATAAGTTGAAGAATTCATCAGATTTTGTGGACTCAAAGGATGGTTCATCAGATAGTGATTCAAGTGGAGTAATGAATGAAGAAAATTACACCAATACTACTACACTCAATTATCAGCAATTAATGCCAAAAGTGTCATCTTACAATAATGCTTTGGATCACTTATCATTGTCTTCGTCAACATACACTCAGTTATTGGATCATCCAAGGGCAAGTAATTCTACATCATCATCAATGAGGGGTTACAATAATAATAATGATCATCAGCAACAAGGTGTTGGAAGAATGGAGGAGCAAAATGGTTTTACAACAGAGGATTCTTGCAATATTTACTCTGTTGATCAAGCACCAAATCTTTATTGGTACTTCAGTGACCATAGAAATTAGCTATAAGTTAGTAATTTTCCTCAAGTTTAAATAACGTGTAGTTTTTAAGTATTATTGAACCATCAAGAAGCTATTTGTGTTTTTTTACAACCTTAGTCATAGGCATTTAATTACAATATAAGTCTATAGATGTTATTTACTTAAAGAGATCAAAAAGTAAAATAAAGAAGAGAGGTCATAAGACTTTCACCTATTACCTAACTAAAGAATCGTTAGGAGGAATCGAGACGGATTCAGAATTTAAACTCTGTGAATTTAATTTTTAAGATTCTTTGACATTATATCCATTGTATTTTAAAAATTATGGGTTCAAACTTCAAACCTACAATCTGTTCTATTTTTAATGAAATTTTACTCATAATATTTTTGCTTTGCATCACAAGTATTTGACATTATATCCATTGTATTTTAAAAATTATGGGTTCAAACTTCAAACCTACAATCTGTTCTATTTTTAATGAAATTTTACTCATAATATTTTTGCTTTGCATCACAAGTATTGGGTATCCGCCCCTAGTGATGAAGACGAAGAACATATACGACCAGTGTAGTCCCACAACTAGGCCTAGGAGGGTGGTGTGTATACAGTCTTGTTCTTACCTTTATGTTACTTTCAATTAACCTTCCACTCAAGTAAACGTATCAAAAATCAAGTACGTAAAAGAAAATACAATAGTCAGAAAGTTATGCTGATCATGTAGAACAATAGTATGAACTCCTCATAATTAAGGCAATCTTTGATTTTGTCCTCTCCTAGGCAGTAAAATTCCAGTTTCTTCATAAGTTTGAGCTATCTAACGGTGAATTTCTTTCAGGAATATTTTATGGAATCAATATTTTGGATTGTTGCAACTAGGTATACTCATCTACGTTGGTGGTGTATTGTAATTGCTATCAAAAGAGGGAAAGGATAAGATTTAAATTAACAATATGCATGTTATGTCAATATACAGGTCGATATATAGGGTTGGGGGCCAATATGTCTATAAAATAGAAAAGTTTGTTTTGCATGATCATGTCATGTAGTCACTTTTGGTTGCATAGGCTACGTAGTCATTTGGGTACCCATGTGTGCGATGGTGACTTTTACTTAGCTTGGAATTATAAGCAATGGTGCTTCAGCTTTAGTCACTATCTTCCAGAAAATGACTTCACTCCACGCCAAGCTTTCATTTACACATCTATTGTAGAAGAAAATTGACTACATGATGTGATTACACATTGTGATATCATGGAATTCAGGGGTTAAGTTTAAAAAAAAAAAAAAAAAGAGCAAACAAACAAACTCGAGGGGTGTAATTATTAGTACGTACAATATTTTTATCACATGAATGAAATAAAAACTCAACTAACCCCGAAGAAAACAAACCAAGAAAATAAATTTTTCCTTTCTATAACTTTATGTGAAGACGTTTGATCAGATACTCAAATATAATGAAAAGAATTTTTATTGAAACTTATGATTTAAAATAAAGGTCATATTTGTGCAATATCAAAGTTTAAGGTCAAAGTTATAATTTGATGTGAAGTTTAGGATCATTTTTATGTATTAACTCTTACATAAATAAGAATTAGGATCTGAAGAAGTATTACTTTAACATTTTGATATGTAGTGATTCATGTAACTTTTATGAGCTTGGATCTTTCTAAACTGTGAGATTCGTAATTTTAAAAGTAAATAATTACTCCCTCCGTTGCATAATAAGTGAATTTTAGAGTAATTTTATTGTTTTAAAATAAGTGAATGGTTCACAATTCAAGGTAAATGTTGGAATTTTTTTTTAAATTTACCCTCCATTAAATGTGCATTGAGAGTGATGTATCATGTATCTTTATTTTTTCAAGAGGGTAAAAATGAAAAAACATAATAAATTTATATCTTTATTTTTTTTCTTAATATGTGTGTTAAAATCTAATAATTAACTTATTATGAAATGGAGGGAGTATATGTTATAACCGGTAAAGATAATTTGATGATGTAAAACTTTGTACACAAATGATTTTTATATAACTTAAATTCCATTTTTATTTATTACTACTAATATTTAAAATGGGGTTGGTGCATGGCTGTTGGGTGCCTATCAAACCCCATGTGGTGGGTAAGAAGTAGACCATGACACATACAGTCAAGTTGAAAAGCTATAAGCCTTATAGAGTTCATCATCGTGTCTTCCCCTTGAAAAGGTATATGTTTTTTTGCCCACACTAATTAACAAATTGAGTTAGGAAGACTAAACTGAACAATAATAATAGTACTACTCAAAAAGTCTCTAGGATTTTCTAGATGCCACATGCTAATTGTATTCTCTTACTATCAAGATTTACTATCAATATCAGTGAGGGGATCTTTTTCACATAACTGGTGTGAGTTAATTTTTGCTGTCCTCCAGCCCTTCTCTCTTTTTTATCCCTCAATATAGAAAATTATGTTTTTAAATAGGTAATAAGGAGAAATTATTTTCTAGCTCTTTAAAAAAAAATCATTTATGGCCTTTTCAAAATAGATTTTCATCTTAGACATAAGAGATTAGAAAATCTATTTTTTCTATTCAAATTGGAAAAAGACAAGAAATTTCATTTTCCATACTTTAAGTTGTTGGAGGTCTATTATTTTAATTACAAATCTGAGTCAGCTAATGAAGAGGGCAATTTTATTTAACAATAATATATTCACGTTATCACGCAAAGTAAGGTCTTGAGAGGGAACACCTCTACCTTACAGGTGAGGTTGAAAAATTGCTTTAGATACACTCCGGCTAGACAAAATTAGTTTAAAAGATGACGTAATGGACGTACAAGATACAATAGATCGATAGTAACAAAAACAATAATAGTAGCAGAATCGTATTACAACAAAATAATACTACAATCAAACTATACGAAACAATAGACATTAACAGCCGTCGAAGAATAAAAAAATACATTGCTTTCTCATCTTGTCTTCCGTCAAAGTCACTCTTCACTCTGTCTTGTCTCATGTATCTTCATTTTTAATCGTATCTCTCTTAGTATAACCACACATCCATCACAATTTTATTCAAAGTTTACAAAATTGAATGTCCAATTTGAGCACACTAAGGAAAAATGGATATGTATAGTGAAATTTATAATCCACAATCATTACAACTCCTGTAACAACCTCAGCCCTAATTAAGGGGTAATTAGGTCCATGAAAGGAAAAGTAGGGGGGGAAACCAAAAAGAGTAATTTCCAAAAGGAGAAGGGCCTAGAAAGAAGGGAGTGGTTTGTGTTTAAAGTTGGGTATCCAAAAAATCAAATGGCCCAAAGGCCAAGATGAAAGATGAAAGTCACTTTCATGGCTTGCAATTACAGTGGGAAATAGACAGGCCTAAAGCGGCGGTCGGTGGTCACTCAACAGTAGGCCCACTCACCCTCGCGACTTTTAGCTTCACTTCAACTACTACTGTTCACTTCCCTTTCCCTCTCACCTCATTTTTTGGACGGTATCCAAATGTCATTGGCTACAACATTGACCAAATGGATTGGTATTCATCTTCTCAAATCAAGCAAAAAAATATACTCTAGTAGTAATTTTTATGTTGCGAATTTAGGATTTAAAGTGAATCAATTTTTATGTATAATCAAGTTGATAATTCAATTTTAGTGAATTTTTTTTTATTATATATAGGAAAAAAAAGGTTAAACTATGTCTAAATTTGATTAAAATTATTATAACATGTCTGAATTTTATGAGGATTTTATGATTTTTTAAATTATTTATTAGTATATTTTAGTGATATTTATTTGCTTAGCTGGACCTAAATGTGAGTACACGCACACTTATTATGTAAGGATCAAAATAAATCTCAATAAACCTATCTCTATTTGTCATGTAGCAGTATATTCATCCTTTATTTTATATTTTTTCATTAAATGCTCTAAATGTATTTTTTTTTTCTAAAATTGCTCTCAACTAAGCAGTGTTTGTAATTTCACCTCATCAATCACCGATAATTTATTGGCGAAATCTGCCAGCAGTGCGTAAAATTCGCCTGAACAATGCCTTCAATTTCGTCAAGCTTCCGACAATATTTGAAGTGATTATGCTATTGAATTTTGTTCTTCGTCATCTAATCTATGTGATTCAAAAAAATAATAATTCAAAAGGGCAATGAAATCACTGATCAATCCTTAATTATTGCCGACTGAAGCTCCGACGAGTTTGACGGAAGAAGATAAATGTCAAAAGGGGCACCACCGCCTCCGCGAATCTATCCCACCAAAAAGTCCGGCCATCAAAATGCTTCCATCATATGCACACGGCTGTGCCCACAAAACCCATCAAAATTCATCATCTAATTCATATCACAACTCAACGAATTCGAAGAAAATTGACCAGTGTATTTATTCATTGCAAGTCTTTTTCTCTTTTTAATTTGTGAAATGTGAAAAAAAAAAAAGCAAGAGTTAATAAACTAATTAAAATAATGAATTATTTTATTTATTCGAAAGGAACGCGTGAAGCACTCTCATCGCATTGATTGAGCTAGTACAGTGATCCAAGTAAGCAAATAAATGTCACTAAAATATACTACTTCCTCCATTTCAAAATAAATAAATTGTTGAATTATTTTTTAATGTTCAAAATAAATGAATTGTTCATTTTTCAAGCGATATGTTGAAAATTTCTTCCAACTTTATCATTTTATTTAACGAGGTTCTTTAAGTACTTCACGTCTTTCAGGAGAATAATTTAAGAACAATTAAAAGAGTAATAATAAAGTAACCTGCAATTTATGTCCTAATTTTTTTTTTTTAAAAGGATGTGTCATACTCTAATAATTCAATTATTTTAGAATGAAAAAAGTAATAAATATTTCAGACGGGATATACAACCCTGTAAAATTCAAGCGTGTTATGATAATTTTCGTCAAAGTATGAACATATTTCAAACTCTTTTTCCTTATATATAATATCTTCTATGAATTTATAGGATTTTCATGGTAAAGTATGTATAAAAAGTCAAGATTTTTACTTATACAACTCAAAATATAAAAAATAAATGTAAAAAGAAGTTAAGGTTTCATTTTTAGAAAACCTTATAAATGGTGGGAAATTTTTCGTTAAAAGGATATGGATAAATTTGCTTGCACCGGATATTGCATTGACATTAGTTAGTGTAAATTAACATTCTTTAACTCATTTCACATTTAAGTTAGGTATAATTCGGTCTTCAATGATAATTAGATTCTCACTTTCTCAGCACTTTTCATAAGTGCAGTGTCAAGAGTTCATTACGTAACCCAAATTATTAGTAGTATGTAATCTTGTGTTAAGCTTTTATACAATAATTGCACGTCATACTCAAGGGCGGACCAACATGATATCCAGGGGGTTCACCCGAAATCCCTCGACAAAAAATTACATTATATATATAATGTAGAAAATCTCTCTCTCTCTCTCTCTATATATATATATTAATTTTGAACCACTTAAAAACAAAGTTGTTGAATAGTTCGGTGATTCTATGTCCGCTTCTTCAATCGCTACTTCAGCCCTCGGTCGTGGGTTTGATTCCCACTACCAGCGAAGGCTTCTTCTTTTAAAATTTGTTTTGCACAGCTGTTATAGTACTAAAAAAAAAAAGAACGCATGTAAAGCTGTTATACCTTGAAATTATATTTTGTTGACGTATTCACATATTTATACTTTTATTTTTTCGAACCCCCTGAAATAAATTTCTGAATCCGCCACGGGTCGTACTCCTAATAAAGTTGTTGAAATTTGGACTTAGTTAACAACACTTTGTCTAATTTATCACATATTTTCGTCTATGTAAACGTTCATGCAATAAATTAATTAAAAGACTTCTTTCAATATGAGGAGAGAGAGAGACTGATAAACAATGTGATGTTTGCAAAAATGAAAATAATAATTCACGTGGTATGAATAATGGAGCAGCTAAATAAATTAAGTTATACTCTATTCGTTTATTTTTACTTATCTATTATATGAAAAATAAATTTTAATTTTACTTATTCATTTTAGTATATTTAGAGAACAAGAATTTCTTTTCCTAGTTTTATTCTTATTATTAATTATCATTCATTTTAGTATATTTAGAAAACAAGAATTTCTTTTCCTAGTTTTATTCTTATTATTAATTATCATTTTAAATGTTTCTCAAATCTATAAAAAAAAAATTATATACACCAATTAATGTATATATTATGATAAAATATGTACTTAATTATTATCTTTTAATGACTGTACAAACTCTCTGAGTACAAGTAAAACTAAACAAAAAAATTGTTTACTAAGTAGTAAACAATTATCAATTGTGCAGATTGAAATTTGTAGCGGCCTTATTAACTTTGCCATTAGTAGTCCTAACCAAAAAATAAATAAAATTGCCATCAGATTAAGTTATCTTATGTACAACATAATAAATATACAAAATAAGCTTGATACGATAAATTAAAGTAAAACTTGAGCCTAAAACTGGCCAAATTGAACTAATGATATAAAAAAAGTTAACTAATCGTCAATCTCTATTACCCTAACGGTTAAAACTTACACGCATTCGGTATATACATCAAACCAATACAAACATGACATGTGTTTGAATGTAGAGTTCATGTTACTTAACCATAATTAATTAATAAATAATTTACTTCATTTAATCATGATAAAAGAATTTGAGCAAAAAAGAAGCATTATTTATAATTTTCTTATTTGCTCTACAAATGATAAATGTTGCGTGCAAGCAAGAGCAAAATCTCTACATAATATATAACCTTTAATTGTTCTTTTCTTTTTCTTTACAAATTTCCTCTGTGATTCCCATTTTTTTTTAAAACAATTTCCTATTTATTGTTTACTGTGTAATCAGGTCTTGTAAATAAGAAAAAGTAAGACTTTGCCAGTATCTCTCTTTTCGACTAATTTTTCACATTCGCATTTTTGACAATTTTCCCCTTTGAAACTGGTCTAGCAACACTCGTTCCTTATAAAAACAATATTTATTTTATTTAAAAAAAAAAACACATTTTGAAATCACGCACTATATAGTAGTAGCTTTTATCAATGAGTTAAAATGTTAAATACGTAAGCTTACTAAATAGTTTGTACAGTACACTTTCTACATAACTATGATTTAAATGTCTTAACCTTTATATTTAATTTCACTATGAATGCATTAGAATTTCTGCACTTTTAATCCTATGATAACTTGCTTACAACTCAAATGACACCTAGGATCATTAGAGGTTTAATGATTAATGCATAGTTAGCTAATTACCTTACTCGACTAAAGGAACTAAGATATTCCTATTTGTAACAAAAGTTCAATTAATCGCATAGTAATATTGTGAAAGTCATATCATATTTTTTAATAATTTAAGACAAAGAACACAAAGCTTGAAACACGTGTAAAACACGCGTGAAATATTTTTTTAAAAATGATATTTGCTCCCACTCCTATGTAAGATTGCTGTTGGATTATAATCAAATAATTTTAGTGGATATGACAAACATACTGAATTCTACACTAAGCAAATAAGGAAGAGATTCTTCTGAAAAGCAATGACTTAAACTTGGATCTTCTTGGAGAAGAGAAGAATTCTTAGAGGAAAGCTGTAAACACTATTTTCCTGTTGAAATTATCACTAATTGAATTTAAATAAAAGTAGTGAAAATCAAAGACCGAAAGGACACAATTTTTTATTAAAAACACATCTTCATAAAGACACCTCTTATAAAACACTTATAATTAATAATTTAATTTAACAAAAATCCAACACTTCACCTATGCCTAAACCACAAAGTAGGAGAAAAACAAATGAGATATTTTTTATGATAATATGGTAAAATTGAGCGATTCATTTGTTACAACTATTATTTTTGCGGCTTCCTATGATATTTAGACAAATTATAGGTATGTTTTTTTCTTTCTTTCTTTTTTTTTTTTTTTTTTTTTAGCAAAATGACCTTCTGTACCTTTGTACTATGTTGGTTTTGTAAGTTGGACATTTCTACTTACATGTTTGTCATATGGACCCTGAATCCACTAAAAAACAATATTTTAAACCCTTTTTTGGTGAGTATAACACACTCTCCCCCACATCAGCTGCCACGCCTGACACGTCTGCCACGTCATTTTAAAAAAAATAAAAATATTACATTAAATTCCAAGTCATTTTTAAAATGCTACACAACAAAGTAAATATTAATTTAATTTAATTAAATAAGAAAAATTTATAAATTGTAGGAAAATTTGAATAATCATGTTTTTATTTTTGCTCACAAATTAAACATCAAATCCATTTTTAAAATGCTACACAACAAAGTAAATATTAATTTAATTTAATTAAATAAGAAAAACTTATAAATTGTAGGAAAATTTGAATAATCATGTTTTTATTTTTGCTCACAAATTAAACATCAAATCCATTCCAAATAATTAAAATTCTTCTCCAATTAATTTAAATTTTTAACTATAAATTCATATATACAAACATAATAAATTTTTTATTTTTAAATTTGAATATTTTTAACAAATTCACAAAAAGTTTAATTTTTTTCAAGCGAAATTTATTATTTTTTTTCAATATTCACTATCACTCACTTTCAATTTAAATTTAAATTTAAATTTCAATTGAAAAATGAAAAGAATTGAATTGAGAGGGAAAATTAAAATAAAAAATAAAAAGTGAACGTGTGTGTGGGGGGAGAGGCTGGGCTGGGGTGGGATGGGGCTGGGTAGGGTGTGGGGGGTGTTGGGGTGGGGTGGGGGGCTGGAGGGGGGGTGGGAAGGGGCTGGGTGGGGTGTGGGAGTGGGGAGGGAAAAAATATTTTTATTTTTTAAAAAATTTTTAAAATATTTTTAAATTAAAAAAGATGGAAGAAAAAAAAATGACCCTTTTTTATTTTTTTAAAAAAATTTTAAAAATATTTTTAAATTTAAAAGATGGAGGAAAAAAAGAACCC